>NC_133714.1:542500-630000 GCF_048934315.1 Petromyzon marinus | reverse complement strand
GATCACGCGCATCGACACTGAGGCATGCGACGATGATTCGTGAACGGCAGAAGCCCCTGGAAACCATCAGCCATGTTTGGATTCCGCCCCCGCCCCGACCCCCAACGGGTAAATTTGCCAACACGCGAAAGATGCGGATCTAAGTCACCAAAACATCATCATCATCATCATCCGTCTCAGTCTAAACAAGCGGGCGCACCGCGTCAGAAGAATCTGCGAGCGCCGCTCTCTCCGGCCGTTGCCTGCTGCGGCAGCGGCGCCGGGGGCTGATTGAAGTTTTGAGTTCGTTTCGTTTCGTGGTGCGGACGAGCGGATCGGAGCGCCCGGAGGGGACGCAGCACGAGGAGGACTCGCGACGCGGCCGGCCGGGGTCGCTCCTGCCGGGCCTCCCGGCCCTGCACCCCTCCGTAGGGGGGGGCAGGGGGTGGGCGGCCCGCAGCTTCGTCCGCACGGGTGCGCGGTCGCGGAGTGGCCACGGGAGGGGATTTATTTTCCGTCGATTTGCGCGTCCATGGTGACGTCGCTGAGAGCCGGGAGTCTTTTCTTGGCCAATGGCTGGACGCGGTCTAAATTTCGATTTAAAGCTTTCGTGACTGCAATGATTCATCTTCTTTGGTTCTTTCGGTAAAGTCACGTAGAATGATAATAAAATAATAAATTTATAAAATACAATAACACAATAATATTCTCACGACGTTTCGGCCACAACACAAGCGGCCTTCATCAGGTGAAGGGGGCGAGACTGTCTGGTAGGACAGCGCTGGAGTGAAAGAGCCACGTTCAGATCACGGCCTTTAAGCTGTGTGAGAGGAACAAAGCGCGACTCTAAGGCCCTTTGTTCCTCTCACACAGCTTAAAGGCCGTGAACCTGAACGTGGCTCTTTCACTCCAGCGCTGTCCTACCAGACAGTCTCGCCCCCTTCACCTGATGAAGGCCGCTTGTGTTGTGGCCGAAACGTCGTGAAAATATTATTGTGTTATTTTATTTTATCAATTTATTATTTTATTATCATTCTACGTGACTTTACCGAAAGAACCAAAGAAGATGGACGCGGTCTCTTCAGAGGTGCTTGACCTCGAAGCGCGCGGCGTGAGTTCTAAGTGGCTGTGATTGGGATTTGTGGCATTACGCCTCCCCCGGCCCCGCCACGAGCTGTGGAAGCCGAGGCGTGGAGGCGGATGCGCGAGAAAGCGTGCTGGGACGAGTGCTCAGCAGACTCCACGCTCTCACACACCCCTTCTCTCCCCTCTCTCTGCCTCTCTCCCCGCTCTCGCTCTCTCTCTCTCCCTTTGTCCCTCTCCATGCTAAGCCTATTCCCCGTCTCCCTCTCTCGCCTCTCTCCCCGTGCTCTGCTCTATTTAATATGTGACCAAGTGCTCCACACAGGCCGTGTGTAAACAATGTTATCTGACCAGAGACTTGACCTCTGGATGTAGAGGTCACATTCAATCGAGCTTTGTTGTACATTAGGTATCTTTATGGAATGGCAGTTAAACTTTTTTTTATCTCAGCTGGAGAGAATCTCTGCAACAATGCTTTGTGCTCCAACCTGCCTCTTTCGCGCGATCATCATTTGCCACGTCTTTTATATTTCACTGAAACCGTATTTTGTTTGTTACAAAGTGTAGAGTGTACCCCGCTGCCTCTGGTGACACAGCGAGGGCGCGCGGTGATAGTGAGGGTCGATGGTGTTTGTGGTAAAAATCCATCATTCACTGAGCACAACCTCAGCCTTTGCCAATTCACTGCTGGATTGTGGGCCCTCTTGTGCCGTGTGGGTCACGGTGTGGCGGTCGTTTCATCCACGTTGGTCGGCGTGAGTAGATGAACGTGTGCAGGGCCCAGCACTGATGCCGACACATCGCTCGGAGTAGGTCATTTATTTTCTCCGAGCAAACCGTCGTTTGCAGGAAGTGTCCGTTTTAGTATGTGTCGATTTATGTTGGCGTCCCGTTTTCGAGTTCCTCTGGAATTTCAGTTCGGATTTTTTGGACAGATTTATATTTCGCTTCGGTGTTTGCCCCCCCCCCCCCCCCCCTTAGTTAGTTTATCAGCTATTGTGTTCAGCCATTGTTCTGAGCTATTGTTTGTCCGCTATTGTTCTAAGTGACCCAAGTCGTGTGTGCAGATGCGACGACAGCATCCGTGGTCTCGCGAGGTCTCAGCCTGCTTAAACAAATTCTTTTGAACTTGCCGCGGTTTTCTATGGCTAAGGATAGGCACAACCAACATCAGGCTAGCAGGTTAATGGGGGCATTGCTCTAACCAGTGCGCCACCGCTCCACCACCTTTGACAACTCGCGGTATCTTTTCCCCATAGAGGCGAATCCGTTTAAATTGCAGACTCCTCTCTATCAGCTTCCTATCTGAGCCCCCCCCCCCCCACCATCTCCCACCGGCGAATAAAATTGAGTTCAATTTCCCCCGCGGTGATCTCTGATTTACGCCTTCTGGGCTCAAATCCCAGCTGGTGGTGAGCGCCTCGCCTCGGCCCGGCTCACCTTGCCACCGTCCGGCCGTCAAGAAGAGAGCACGCGCGGCACAGGCGATAACATTGCGCGAGGTCGTATCGTCGAACCGCGCCATCTAAATCCGCGTCTTCCAACAGCACGGCCCGGAATCCAATTAGCCCTTTAGCTGCTGCCAAGCCACAGTCGTGACATTCTCATTGCCCCAACCCCACCTATCCCCATCAAGTTAATGTGTTTCGCTCACCACCCTCAGCTTCAACGCGTTGACATCCCCACCCCCATCTGCTGCAGATAAAAGTGTCCCGCGGAACTCACGACTCCACCCCCCCCCCCACCGCCGTGAGCCTCGCCGTGGCCCGGCTCGCCCCCTGTCAGGGCGAGCCGGGCCGGCACACGGCGGAACTCGCCTCGCCGGGGCGGGTTCCATCGCGCGGACATGGATGTGTCGTCGTTAAACCCGCCACCACCACCACCCGACACGGCCAATTAGTAAGGCTGTGTCACGTGAAAAACACAAGTTGCCAATACGTCTCTAGCACAGCACACAGCGGTTGTGTGTTTGAGAGTAAACCCCGCTACACACATTCATCAGGCGGACAGCCAGAGAGTTGTGGATACATTAATAAAGTGTCACAGAAACAAAACGTTGCTAATTAGTTACTAGTACAGCACAGTTTAACACGTAGGCTTTTGTGACCAATATCATCCTTAATAGATGTTTTTTGGGTTAGATCGCGTAAATAAATAAATGTGTGGTAAAACCCACCACCACCCGACACAGCCAACTAAGGGTTGTCACGTAAACAGAACGTGGCCAATTCGTCACTAGCACAGCACACCGGTGTGTTGGAGAGCCACAACATTTACAATCTGAGTACGACGTTTCGCTAGTAATTACAACTAGCTTCATCAGGCGACAGCCAATCTGTTGGCTGTGTCGGGTGGTGGCGGGTTTTAACGACACATTTGTATATTTACGCGATCTCACCCAAACAACTCTATAATGGATAGTACAGCATGCACCGGTTGTGTGTTGGAGAGTAAACCCACAACATTTACCATTCGAGTACGGTGGCGTCTCGCCAGTAATCACAACAACAACAACAACCAGCATCATCATCATCAGGCAGACAGCCACAGAGTTGTGGAGACATCCTCGTCCTGTTTCGGTCTGAAGTAGACGGGGGGAGGGGGGTAATGTATGGTTAATGTATGGTGATGGTTATACATGGTGATGGTTATACATGGTAATGGTTAATGTATGGTGATGGTTATACATGGTGATGGTTATACATGGTTATGGTTAATGTATGGTGATGGTTATACATGGTGATGGTTATACATGGTTGTGGTTATACATGGTGATGGTTATACATGGTGATGGTTATACATGGTTATGGTTAATGTATGGTGATGGTTATACATGGTGATGGTTATACATGGTTGCGGTTATACATGGTAATGGTTATACATGGTGATGGTTATACATGGTTATGGTTGTACATGGTTATACATGGTTGTAGTTATACATGGTAATGGTTATACATGGTGATGGTTATACATGGTAATGGTTATACATGGTGATGGTTATAAATGGTAATGGCTATACATGGTTATGGTTGTACATGGTTATACATGGTTGTGGTTATACATGGTAATGGTTATACATGGTGATGGTTATACATGGTAATGGCTATACATGGTTCTGGTTATACATGGTTATGGTTATACATGGTTATGGTTATGCATGGTTATGGTTATACATGGTTATGGTTATACATGGTGATGGCTATACATGGTGATGGTTATACATGGTGATGGTTATACATGGTGATGGTTATACATGGTTGTGGTTATACATGGTGATGGTTATACATGGTTATGGTTATACATGGCAATGGTTGTACATTAACCAAAAGCCTCGAATAAAAATCTCCATTATGGATATTGGTCGAGAAAGCCGCTGCAAGGTCACACGCTCGGAGTTGGTGGCTGCTTGCTGTGAGTGCGCGCACAAGGAAATCGATCCGTCAGGCACCGCTGAAGGCAAATCCGTGAACTCTTCGTCCATGAAGATCCCGTACGTACATCGTCGTCGGCCACGAGTATTCCACTGCTAGATGACGGGCGATAATAACTAAAATGGGAACGCTGCGGTGAGTCCGCAGGCAGGCCACGTGGTGGGGTAAAGAGTGGGTACCCTCGCCTATTCCCGCGCGTGTCTGTTCGGCGTGGAAGAGCGGACGACACTCCACGTGGAGTCCGGCTCCAGTGCACTGAGCAAGACATTCCTGTGCCTGGATGAAGCTCGCGTCTCTCTTAGCTATGAGACCTTTTCATTGCGAGTATTCAAAATAATGAAAAATAACAATCGGTTTTACACCCCTTCTGGCAATAAAGCAGTTGTGTTCAGGTGTTCAAACACGGCATCAAATCTGTATCAATCACACGCACTTGTGGCAAAAAAAACATTCATAGAAACAAACACGCTCTGATAATAATAATATTACATGGTCTGTGTTGTCCATATATCTCTGCCGCCTCACTCGTGCGAGCTTGGAGCGGTTCCAATGGAGACCCTAATCCAGTGGTGAAATTCCACATTCCTATGACGGGCAGACCATCCCTCCAAGCAGTGCCGGATTATCCTAGTTACCTAGTAGCAAAAGTAGCTACACATGTAGTAGCTACACATGTAGTAGCTACACATGTAGTAGTTACACATGTAGTAGCTACACATGTAGTAGCTACACATGTAGTAGCTACACATGTAGTAGCTACACATGTAGTAGCTACACATGTAGTAGCTACACATGTAGTAGCTACACATGTAGTAGTAGCTACGGGCCCCGCACTTTCAAGGACCCCGCGCTAAATGATTTCAAGCTATCAACTCCGGTTCAGTGATTCTGCACTTGCTCTAGTACTATAGTACTATACCGCCTTTAACTTTTATGAACGACCGGGTGTTTAAGGTTAGCGATTTGTGGTATTATCTGGCTGTATAGCAAATTAAAAAATACAATGACTTTACTATGCCAGTAAAAAAAATGTGTTTTAATATCTGTTTTTTTATTTGGGGCCCCTTTATAAGATGTACTACAGGCCCCGCACTAGCTTCATCCGACAGTGTCTCCAAGATGCTGCTGCTGCTGAGCACGGCAGGGATGAGAGAGACGTGGGGGAGGGACCTCGCAGCATATCGGGAGTCCCGCGCTGAGCTCACATCGCCCCCTGGCGCCCGGCAGTGGAACAGCGAGTGGAGAGGAGATAGCTTACAGGATTCTGCTCGGAAGCGAATTGTAATCAAGTAATAAACACACTGTTTAAATGTATGCCTATACAGGTCACCGTACGTCGATGGTGATGAACTATGAGCAGCCACTAACAGGTATTGCGATCTCTTGCACTCTAAAACGGCCCGGTGTGCATGCCCGGTGTGCATGCCCGGTGTGCATGCCCGGTGTGCATGCCCGGTGTGCATGCCCGGTGTGCATGCCCGGTGTGCATGCCCGGTGTGCATGCCCGGTGTGCATGCCCGGTGTGCATGCCCGGTGTGCATGCCCGGTGTGCATGCCCGGTGTGCATGCCCGGTGTGCATGCCCGGTGTGCATGCCCGGTGTGCATGCCCGGTGTGCATGCCCGGTGTGCATGCCCGGTGTGCATGCCCGGTGTGCATGCCCGGTGTGCATGCCCGGTGTGCATGCCCGGTGTGCATGCCCGGTGTGCATGCCCGGTGTGCATGCCCGGTGTGCATGCCCGGTGTGCATGCCCGGTGTGCATGCCCGGTGTGCATGCCCGGTGTGCATGCCCGGTGTGCATGCCCGGTGTGCATGCCCGGTGTGCATGCCCGGTGTGCATGCCCGGTGTGCATGCCCGGTGTGCATGCCCGGTGTGCATGCCCGGTGTGCATGCCCGGTGTGCATGCCCGGTGTGCATGCCCGGTGTGCATGCCCGGTGTGCATGCCCGGTGTGCATGCCCGGTGTGCATGCCCGGTGTGCATGCCCGGTGTGCATGCCCGGTGTGCATGCCCGGTGTGCATGCCCGGTGTGCATGCCCGGTGTGCATGCCCGGTGTGCATGCCCGGTGTGCATGCCCGGTGTGCATGCCCGGTGTGCATGCCCGGTGTGCATGCGCAATGTGTGTTGATTACAATCTGAAACACCCAACCGGTAATGGGTATCCACAGCTGTGGCTGTCCGCCTGTTCATGATGAGTGTTTTTCTAATTACTGACGAGACGTCACCGTACTTGTAAGTGCTGTAGTGCGCGGGATAGAGCGTTGTCCCCTCGCATGCGTGGGCTTTCTCAGGGTTCACCGGTTTTTCTCTCACACGCAATAGGAGTAGTACGGCTTTCTCAACCGGCGAAATGTCACGGTACTCCGATGGTAAATGCTGTCGTGGGGTTACTCTGAACAAGTAACGAATGGCACGTGTTTGTTTACGAGACAAACCTTACTAATTTGGCTGTGTCGGGTGGTTGCGGGTTTAACGACACATTGGCATTAACACGATATACCCCCCCCCCCCCCCCAAATAAACAAATCTATGGACAACACTTTAATTTGCCAATAACACCTTCAAATATATCGAGGACCGCAGAGCTGGGAGGGGACGTGGGTGGGGGGGGGGGTTTTGGTGTGGATTTCTCCCCGCGTGGCTCCTGCTGCTGTCGCTGCCTTCCCGCTCCTCGCCTGTGGTTCCCCCTCGTCGCCCTTCGGAGTCGTCCTCCTCTCTCTCTCTCTCCCTCCCTCTCTCTCTCTCTCCCTCCCTCTCTCTCTCCCTCCCTGTCGGGTGAGTGAGCGGACATTGTGCGGTGGCCCGTTGCCCACAAGTCGACATCATTCTTGCTGTGGCTAATGACAAGACAAGGACAAGGACCCCCGTGTAGCCTCAGCAGACTGTTGAGGCAAGTGCCGTTAGCGAGCACTTCCGAAGGCCGGAATAGCACACGAGGGGGTGGCTGGCCAGGCACCACGCCCGGCCGCCTTTGTCTCCACAGTGGCGATGTTTACACACCGCACCAGGTACTCATTTTGAGGCTGAGTCAACCTTGGGGAAGCTCTGGACCGGTTCAGAGAATCGTCACCGGTGTTGGTGACCGTGAGCGGGAATCGAACTCGGGTCGCCAGGGTCGTAACGCAGCGCGCTAACCGCTGCACCACCGCTCTCCCTACTACCGCTCCCCTCCATGATTGATGACACGCACTCACACACGTGTGTGTTGCACACCACACACATGAGGAATCGCGGGTGCATATAATTAACATTTTTTTTTATTATTAGCTGCAAACTACTGAAAACAATGTAAATGTTGTGGTGGGTTTGCCCTCCACAACTAGTAACGAATTGGCATGTTTTGTTTACGTGATAAACCTTACTAATCGGCTGTGTCGGGTGGTAGTGGGTTTAACGACACACTTATATTTATATCTAACCCCAAAAAAACTATATTATGGATACTGAAGAGACATCAATAAAGGTGTCCAGTTTAGGCGGGGCAGTGCCCCCCCCCCATCCCGCCATGGTTATACTGTATGTTGTTGTTGTTATTATGAATGGCTTTGTTACCATAGGACCAGGTATCGCAACAAGTCTGGCCATAGAGACAAGAACCCACCCACATCACTGCTGCTGCTCCTGCTCCTGCTGCTGCTCCTGCTGCTGCTTGAGCCGACACGCAGCAGACTCGGGCAGTGTGCGCATGGACTCGGGGACTGTTCGGCTGCTTTTTGCATTTGCCACGTACCTAACCACATCACATTTGAATGAATGCATCACCCCGTTACACGCAGACAAGTCCTAGTAATGGACACAACGAAGTGCGCTGCCACATTGGGCCGTGGTGGTGGTGGCGGCTGTCAGTGCGCGACTGCGCTCGCAATCCAATCTCCCGGTGCGGCAGCTTGAACCGCCGAGCGAGTTGCGTTTACAATGTTGCGTACGTTGAACTTCTTTCGCACCGTACGTAGCCAATTGCGCTAATCGGAGGTGCGAGTAGGAAGGGCAAAACACTAAACACAAAAAGCAGGTTTTTTTTTTTTTAAATAAATGAGTTTGTCAATAATCAAGATGAATTAAAAGCGCGGAGCTCCCAGTGGCTTCTTAATATCGGAAGGAAGAGCGCGTTCCAGACGGCCACAGAAGCGCATCTGAAAGCACCGCGCGATGCGTTGACCGCCGTATTTGTTCGACGACTCGCCAAAAGCCGCTGCGAGGATGACCGCGGTTCGCGTGATGATGGTTTAGGTTGACATTTATGGGTTCACCACCAGTTATTCGGTCGCAGATCACGCGTGGTGGGGGTAAAACGTGGGTACGTTCACTACTTTCAACTCGCTCAGCGGAGGAGTAGACCGAATACCCTTCAGGATCGGCTCTCTGTGAGCTTCCTCTACTCCTAGTCGAGGCCCTCTTCCGCCTTTACCTTTTATTTTACCGTAACTCTGCCGCCGTGCGGTTTGTACCGTACGACGTTCTCGCGGTGCCAAAATCCCACCGGAGACGATTGACCGTTGTGGACGCTTTTGCAATCGGTTCACCAATGCAATGACGAAATCTTTGCTGTATCGCTTCACGGATTATCGGTGGTGGTTGGTGGTGGTGGTGGCTGACTGAACACAAGTGCCGGAGATACCTTGGGCAATGCAAGGGGTGGTAGGTGGTACGATTCCCAATACCGAGTTTTTATGAGATGAGTTTATCTTCAGAAATAGCAGCAGCATAATCAGGAGATCTGTGATCGGATTAAGGGCTGCTCACGCCTCATCATGAAGTTGTGGTTTTCTTTATTCCCACGTGCAGCGATTCATTTTTGTTGTTGCCGTTGCCTCTTTACCCAAAGATAAACGAGCGTCGAGTCTCGCCAGTGACGGGAATTAATGTGTGGTGGCAAGGACCCAAAGCCCGAGTTTTAAATAATAATAAATAATAATAATAAAACCACGGCACCACTTGTCAAGATAATTATGGGCACCTGGGTCGCTCCGTCGAGATGAATGTTGCACGCGCATCTGAAACTAATTAAAGCGAAATCGTTTTGTACTATGTAGGGAAGGCGGTGTTCCCCTCGACCGTCCCCCCTCCCCCCCAAATGATATTCACCGATAGAATAGAGTGGCCTTCAACCCTAAAGATATCCGAAGCCTTTAGTTGTCCGTGGTTCCCGAACCAAAACAAAAGCGGCGCACGCAGACGACGACATCTCGAGCGAGAGCGAGGTGGCTCCAACGACATCTTGAGAGAGTTGGCCCCGACGCCAGCGAGTAGACTTGACTTTGAAACAACTTTTATTGCCGCCAGCAGCAACAGCACTGGAGGCGATTCCGATATGAAATACACAAAGTCACCAGCAACACAAATGAAAATAAACGCTATAAATCCGCGCGCTGTGGCGCTAAAAGCACCGCGCACAACACGAAAGAAAAGTCACGTGGTGGTTGTGGTGTTCATCGCGCACGCCACGGTGACGAGCGAGAGCTTCAGAAGGTGAACATGAGGGTGCCGTCCACGCTGGTACAGAGGGCTTTTCCGGCCCCCCAGCGTTCGAAGAAGACGTGCACATCACCGACATGTGTGTGGTATGCGTGCTCCAGCCAGAGCCGTGCCTTAAGCAGGCCTCTGAACACTGGAAGCACCACAGAGCAGCCGTCAGTGTCACCTTGCAGCATCTTATTCTTAGTTTTTTCGGTAAAGTCACGTTGAAGGGAAACAACAAAATAATAATATAAATAATAATATAAATATCTATTATGTATATTTTATTATTTTGTTGTTTCCCTTCAACGTGACTTTACCGAAAAAACTAAGAATATGAATTACTGCAGTCACGAAAGCTTTAAATCAAAATTTGCAGCATCTTTTTACCTCGTTCTGTACACCGCCATCTTCGCCTGAGCACAGGCGAAGTTGGCGAGGTCATGGCGCTTGTTAGTCAGGTAAGGCACCCCATATACGAAGCTGCTGTTGTAGAAGGGTACCACCAGTCTCCTGAAGATGTCCCCCAAAAGGCGGAACATTGGTTTGAGCCGCTGGTAATGTAAGTAATGGTGGGGCAGATCCTCCCTGGCACCGCAGGAAATGCACCAAGTCTGTTACCCCCGGCGAGATTCGGCTGAGCCACACGGCCGATGGCAACGTGCAGTGTGCCAACCTCCACTGGAGGTCACGCGAGTCGAGAGAGGGGCCCACTCTCGAAACGTCGCTCGACTCTGCACGCTGCGCAGATTAACACCCAGCAGGAGTAGGGCTTTCGCGACCAATATCCATAGTAGAGGGTTATTTTGGGGGGGGGGGGTTTGATCACGTAAATATAAGTGTGTCGTTAAACCCGCCACCACCCGACACAGCCAATTAGTAAGGTTTGTCACGTCAACAAAACGTGCCAAATTCGTTACTAGTTCAGCACACACCGGTTGTGTGCTGGAGAGTAAACCCACCACAACATTTACCATTCGAGTACCGTGACGTTTACGACGGACATTACAACAACAACAACAACCGGCCTCAATTAGGTGGCAGGCGGAGAAATCCTCCTCCCTGTTTGGGCCTCAATTAGAGAGACGTGCGCGGGTAGGCCACCGCTGCAGTGGCCCTCGAGAGGCAGCTGCGGACCATCTGCCCCTAAGGGGGCCTTCAAGTGGCCTCCACTCATTCTGGGCGCCGCGCCCCTGAATTTTGGCGACTCGCCTCGCGAATTTCACACGTGCGAGGCGCAAATCACGGCGGCCACCCCTTTGAGTGGCCCACGGGCCTTTCCTGAAGAGAACGGTGGACGCGTCGTCAAGGTCACGTGTTTTTGTCTCTTTCAAGTCCAGCTTCCGTAACGTTTAGAGATGACGGATGCTCTCCGTAGCTCTAGAGCAGTGGCTCTTCAACTTGGGGGGGGGGGGGGGGTGCAAGATGCCCTCTCTGGGGGTGCGAGAAGGTAACTTATCGAAAACACAAATGAAGCAAAGGCACGTTAATTACAACTTCCTTTGTCTCAACAACCCCCTACGTATTTATTAACGTTATCAAAAACAAATTAACGATTGAGAACCAAAAGGGTGCGAGGCTGCAGTAAGAGGTTAAGAAGCACCGCTCTCGATGCTGTCTCTCCGCGAGCTGTTCCCTGAGCCTGGAGGAGCTCTTTTGGTGTGGACTGAGCTGTCTCCTCGTGGCGCGCACGTCTCTCCAGGCACGGGGTCAATGCGCTGGACCGTGGCCAGGGCCCTGGAAGGGTCCTCACGGGCGGAATTCTCTCTCAGCGCCGAGCAGGCACGCGGCCTCTCGGGGCTGCTGAGCGGTGTCAGATTTCACATAATCATCTGCCCCAGCTGCTAGCCAATTATAAATTGGTTTAGTAAATTAAATACATTTTTTAGGGGGGGGGGGGGGTCGGTGGGGAGAACTCGTGCGTGATGTGATCAGAGGACAGCATCGGTCTTTGGCAGGGGTAGGTCTGTGGCTGGTGGTGTCGGGGTAGCGCTCCTTGTGACTACTTTTCTCTTGTTGTTTCGGGCTCCACACACACCGTGAGATTGGCCATCACCCCTGCCTCGGGGTCACTAAAACCCGTAAACCAGTGACCTCTCTCCAGCTACAGGGTAGGCGATCTCGTATTAAAGGACGCAGTTTGCTGTGATGAAGGTCGAGTAGTACCCGAGCACAAATCAGCAGCCCGGTGACAACACGAAGTCACGGTGGGGGGTCACGGTGGGGGGTCACGGTGGGGGGTCACGGTGGGGGGTCACGGTGGGGGGTCACGGTGAGGGGTCACGCGAGCCCCAGGGCGCGACCACGAGCCAGGCGGGCCACGCGTGAGGAGGCCCCCTCGAGGCACCACCACCAGCGGCTGCTGCTGCAGGTCCAGCTCACGGTGGCCCTCCGCTCTGGGAGGCGGAGCTGGGCTGGCGAGAGTCCGGAGGCTCTGCGAGCTGCGTGGAGCACAGCGCGGCACCAGCGGCGGCCACGCCGGGGGGCGGTCGCCTGCTGCGCTGGGGCCACGCAAACAGCGAATCTCAACACGCGCCCGGCAGGCTGGGCCCTCTGGGCCCTCCCGACCGTCACTCTGATGAGACGCTGGATATTTAAACCGTTTATGGGTGGGCGTTTGTGTGTGAGGGCGTGGTTTGTGGGTGGGGGCGTGGATTGTGATTGGGGGCGTGGTTGGTGGTTAGGGGCATGACTAGTGGGCGGGAAGTGGCTCGTTCGGGGCGTGGTTAGTGGTTGGGGAGGCGTTGCTAGTCGGGGGACGGGGGTTGTGGGTGGGAGGCGTAGTTTGCGGATGGAGGCGTGGTTAGTGGGTGGGGGCTTGGTTTGTTGCTGGGGGCGTGGTTTGTGGATGAAGGGGCGTGGCTTGCGGCTGGAGAGCGTGATTTGTGTGTGGGGGCGTGGTTAGTAGGTGGGGGCTTGGCTTGCGAGTGGGGGCGTGGTCTGTATGTGGAGGCGTGGTTTGTGGCTGGGGGCATGGTTTGTGGCTGGGGCGTGGTTAGTTGCTGAGGGCGTGGTTTGTGAATGGGGGGCCTGGTTAGTGAGTGGGGGCGTGGTTTATGAGTGTGGGCGTGTTTGTTGGATGGGGGCGTGGTTTGTGGGGGTGGTGGTGCGTATGTGGGGGCGTGGTTTGTGTCTGGGGGCGTGGTCTGTGTGCGCGCTGCAGGTAAGCGGGGCATTCTCGCTTCGTCCCGGAGCCGTACGCAGGTGAGACCACAGCGCGGTACACAACGCAGACAACACCACACACACATACATAACACACACTACACACACACAACACACACACTACACACACACACTACACACACACACTACACACACACTACACACACACAACACACACTACACACACTACACACACACAACACACACACAACAACACACACACCACACACTACACACACACACAACACCACACAACACCACACACAACACAGACAACACCACACACACCACACACACACACACATAACACACACTACACACACACAACACACACACACAACAACACACACACCACACACTACACACACACACAACACCACACAACACCACACACAACACAGACAACACCACACACACAACACCACACACACACACACAGCACCACACAGACAACACCACACACACACAACACCACACACATCACAACGCAGACAACACCACACACCACACACAACACCACACAGACAACACCACACACAACACAACGCAGACAACACCCCACACAACACAGACAACACCACACACACACAGCACCACACACACAACACCACACAGACAACACCACACACACAGCACTGTGCTCTACACCACACAGACAACACCACACACACAGCACTGTGCTCTACACCACGCACACAGACAACACCACACACACAACACCACACACACAGCACCACACAGACAACACCACACACACACAGCACCACACACACAACACCACACAGACAACACCACACACAGCACTGTGCTCTACACCACACACACAACACCACACACACAGCACCACACAGACAACACCACACACACACAGCACCACACACACAACACCACACAGACAACACCACACACACAGCACTGTGCTCTACACCACACAGACAACACCACACACACAGCACTGTGCTCTACACCACGCACACAACACCACACACACAGAACCACACACACACAGCACCACACACACAGCACTGTGCTCTACACCACACACACAGCACCACACACAGCACTGTGCTCTACATCACACACACAGACAACACCACACACACAACACCACACACACAGCACCACAGAGACAACACCACACACACAACACCACACACACAGCACCACACAGACAACACCACACACACAGCACCACACACACAGCACCACACAGACAACACCACACACACAGCACCACACACACAACACCACACACACAACACACACAGACAACACCACACACAACACCACACACACAGCACCACACACACAACACACACACACAACACCACACACACACAACACCACACACACACAACACCACACACACACAACACCACACACAGACAACACCACACACACAGCACCACACAGACAACACCACACACACAGCACCACACACACAGCACCACACAGACAACACCACACACACAGCACCACACACACAACACCACACACACAACACACACAGACAACACCACACACACAACACCACACACACAGCACCACACACACACAACACCACACACACACAACACCACACACAGACAACACCACACACACAGCACCACACAGACAACACCACGCACACAGCACCACACACACAGCAAACCACGCGTGGCACAGCGGCACATCACGGTCTCATTATTAGTGTTATAATACACTATGAGTACACACACTATGAGTACACTATGAGTACACACACACTATGAGTACACACACTATGAGTACACACACTATAAGTACACACACTATGAGTACACACACTATGAGTACACTATGAGTACACACACACTATGAGTACACACACTATAAGTACACACACTATGAGTACACACACTATGAGTACACTATGAGTATACACACTATGAGTACACTATGAGTACACACACACTATGAGTACACACACTATGAGTACACTATGAGTACACACACACTATGAGTACACTATGAGTACACACACTGAGTACACACACACTATGAGTACACTATGAGTACACACACTATGAGTACACTATGAGTACACACACTATGAGTACATTATGAGTACACACACTATGAGTACACTATGAGTACACACACTATGAGTACACTATGAGTACACACACTATGAGTACACTATGAGTACACTATGAGTACACACACTATGAGTACACACACAGAGTACACACACACACTATGAGTACACTATGAGTGCACACACTATGAGTACACACACAGACACCCAAAGTCGAAACTCGCTGATCACACACCCAAAGTCAAAACTCGCTGATCACACACCCAACGTCAAAACTCGCTGATCACACACCCAACGTCAAAACTCGCTGATCACACACCCAAAGTCGAAACTCGCTGATCATACACGGAACGTCAAAACTCGCTGATCGCACACCCAAAGTCAAAACTCGCTGATCATACACCCAACGTCAAAACTCGCTAATCACACCCAAAGTCAAAACTCGCTGATCACACACTGAACGTCAAAACTCGCTGACCACACACCCAAAGTCAAAACTCTCTGATCACACACTGAACGTCAAAACTCGCTGATCACACACCCAAAGTCAAAACTCGCTGATCACACGGAAAGTCAAAACTCGCTGATCACACACCCAAAGTCAAGACTCGCTGATCACACACCCAAAGTCAAAACTCGCTGATCATACACCCAACGTCAAAACTCGCTGATCACACCCAAAGTCAAAACTCGCTAATCACACACCCAAAGTCAAAACTCGCTGATCACACACCCAAAGTCAAAACTCGCTGATCACACACCCAAAGTAAAAACTCGCTGATCATACACCCAACGTCAAAACTCGCTGATCACACCCAAAGTCAAAACTCGCTGATCACACACTGAACGTCAAAACTCGCTGATCACACACCCAAAGTCAAAACTCGCTGATCACACACCCAAAGTCAAGACTCGCTGATCACACACCCATAGTCAAGACTCGCTGATCACACGGAAAGTCAAAACTCGCTGATCACACACCCAAAGTAAAAACTCGCTGATAACACACTCAACGTCAAAACTCGCTGATCACACACCCAAAGTCAAAACTCGCTCATCACACACGGAAAGTCAAAACTCGCTGATCACACACCCAAAGTCAAAACTCGCTGATCACACGGAAAGTCAAAACTCGCTGATCATACACCCAAAGTCGAAACTCAATGATCACACACCCAAAGTCAAAACTCGCTGATCACACCCCACACTCTACCTGTACACATTTTTCAACCCCACGCTGCCTAAACGAATCGCTTCCCCAGGACGTCGTGTGGGCTGATGGGCTGTGTAAAAAAATACTCTGCAACTTTTATGTCTTAGAGAGAGAGATGTGTGTGTGTGTCCGTGAAGGTTTAAGCACAACGCCTGAACTCCGCTGCTGATGAGACACTGGCTGTCGAAGCCGGTCCCGCGGTTTGCTTGTGTGTTGAACCAACTCTGCCGATGTTAGGCGCTGTGCAGAAAGCCGTGTGGGCTGATGGGATCTGTTAAAAACAAAAAAAAAGTTTGTGTTAGGTGGAGGGACAGATATACGAAGGGAGTCTTGTGTCCGCTCAGTTATTTTAGTTCTATTTTAGTCGGTGTGTGTCTTTTACACACACACACACGTTACATACAGAGTGGTCCAATCTCGTAAGCTAATCAGGTGTTTAGCCTGGATAGTGCTTGAATGCGCGATCAGCGTGGGGAAGTATGGTCAAATACCCCCCCCCCCCCCATCATCCAGCAGTGGAGTGACACAGGAGCTTGCACAACATCACGTGGTACATTCACGAGCATTGCGTTCGCAAACTCTCAACCGGTTTTGACATTCCGGGCTTTTATCAGTCGAGTCAAGATTGTTAAACAAATACTACCCTGTTAGTAGTACTACTGCTGCTACTATCACCTGTTGTTGTTATTGTTGTCGCTGAGAGTATGGGGGTCTAAGAGTGAGGGTGTGAGAGCGAGTGTGGGTGAGAGAGTGGATGAGTGTGGGTGAACATCTTCGCCGGTTAGAAACATTTAGGCTCGCCTGCCTACGATCCATCCTCGGTTCGACCAGGCTGGATTGTGTGAGGAGCTCACAAATCCTTGAAAGATCTGGACAAAGTCCCATCGGTGAGCTCCTCTGGCAGGCAATCCTGCGTTGGCTGGGTCATGTAGCCCGCATGCCCAGCCACCGCATGCCGAAACAGCTTTTGTTCGGCCGGATCGAGGGGGTTAAACGGGCGCGGCACGGGCTAGATAAGAGATGGAGTGATGTGGTACAGGAGGACGTGAAGCTGAGTTGACTTGCCGATCACTGGTACCAGCGGTGTCAAGATCGGCCTCTGTGGAGGAGGCTCGTGAAGGACGCTGCTACTGAGCAGTTGGAGGCAGTTGCCCTCCAACAACAACGGAGGGCGGAGGAGCGACGCTCACAACAACGAGTGGAGCGCCGTGTGGCTAAAGCACAGCAAGTTGGCATAGTAGGGGGCACAGGTGGTGCATCAGCCAGTCGTCTCAGCCAGTCGTCTCAGTCAGTCGATCTGTGGCATCTGGGTCTGCCCCGTGACCTCCTGCCAGTGGGCGTTCGACACTTCACGTGGCCTCAAGGTGCACATAGCCTGGCACAAGCATCGTGGTGGTGACGTCACCGCCACTTAGCGGCGAGTGGCGGTTGTTGTTGTGGGTGAGAGAGTGAGTGTGGGTGAGAGTGTGTGTGAGAGAGTGAGTGAGTGAGAGAGTGAGTGAGGGTGAGAGGGTGAGAGTGAGAGGGTGAGGATGAGAGAGTGATTGAGGGTGAGAGGGTGAGGGTGAGAGAGTGAGTGAGGGTGTGTGAGGGTGAGAGGGTGAGTGAGGGTGAGAGTGTGAGCGTGTGAGAGTGAGCGAGGGTTAGAGAGTTAGGGTGAGAGGTGAGTGAGGGTGAGTGAGGGTGAGAGGGTAAGGGTGAGAGGGTGAGGGTGAGAGGTGAGTGAGGGTTAGAGGTGAGTGAGGGTGAGTGAGGGTGGGAGAGTGAGAGTGAGTGAGGGTGAGAGCATCAGAGGGTGGGTGAGAGGGTGAGTTAGAGGGTGAGTTAGAGGGTGAGTGTGTATTTGAGAGTGAGTGTGAGTGAGGGTGAGTGAGAGTGAGTTAGAGGGTGAGTGTGTATTTGAGAGTGAGTGTGAGTGAGTGAGAGTGAGTTAGAGGGTGAGTGTGTATTTGAGAGTGAGTGAGTGAGAGTGAGTTAGAGGGTGAGTGTGTGTTTGAGAGTGAGTGATTGAGAGTGAGTTAGAGGGTGAGTGTGTATTTGAGAGTGAGTGTGAGTGAGTTAGAGGGTGAGTGTGTATTTGAGAGTGAGTGTGAGTGAGTTAGAGGGTGAGTGTGTATTTGAGAGTGAGTGTTCTTCCCACCTGAAGGCTCACATCTCTCGTCAGAGTGAGTGAGTGAGTGTGAGTGAGTTAGAGGGTGAGTGTGTATTTGAGAGTGAGTGTGAGTGAGTTAGAGGGTGAGTGTGTATTTGAGAGTGAGTGTTCTTCCCACCTGAAGGCTCACATCTCTCGTCAGAGTGAGTGTGAGTGAGTTAGAGGGTGAGTGTGTATTTGAGAGTGAGTGTGAGTGAGTTAGAGGGTGAGTGTGTATTTGAGAGTGAGTGTTCTTCCCACCTGAAGGCTCACATCTCTCGTCAGAGTGAGTGTGAGTGAGTTAGAGGGTGAGTGTGTATTTGAGAGTGAGTGTGAGTGAGTTAGAGGGTGAGTGTGTATTTGAGAGTGAGTGTGAGTGAGTTAGAGGGTGAGTGTGTATTTGAGAGTGAGTGTTCTTCCCACCTGAAGGAGGCTCACATCTCTCGTCAGTGTGAGTGAGTGAGAGTGATTGAGTGAATGAGTGTGAGTGAGTGAGTGTGAGTGAGTTTGAGTGAGAGTGAGTGTGAGAGAGTGAGAGAGTGAGTGTGAGAGAGTGAGAGAGTGAGTGAGAGAGTGAGTGAGAGTGAGTGAGTGTGAGTGAGTGAGAGTGAGTTTAAGTGAGGGTAAGAGAGTGAGTTTAAGTGAGGGTAAGAGAGTGAGTGAGTGAGAGTGAGTGAGTGAGTGTGAGTGAGTGAGTGTGAGAGTGTGTGAGTGAGTGAGTGTGAGTGAGTGTGAGAGTGTGTGAGTGAGTGAGTTTGAGTGAGTGTGAGTGAGTGAGAGTGAGTGAGTGTGAGCGTGAGTGAGTGTGAGTGAATGAGTGTAAGTGAGTGAGTGTAAGTGAGTGTGAGTGAGTGTTAGTGAGTGTTAGTGAGTGTAAGTAAGTGAGTGTGAGTGAGTGTGAGTGAGTGTGAGAGAGTGAGTGAGTGAGAGAGTGAGTGAGAGTGTGAGTGAGTGACAGTGTCGACCTTTTCCACACTCGATGGTTTCTAGGACTCGCTGCTGGCCATTGTGTTCGGTGGTGAATACCCCGTGATTACCCGTGGCCTCCCCGATTAATAATTGCTGGCGATCGCACGTTATTCCGTCTCGTAGCTTCATGTCCGACTGAAAGCTCGTTCGTTCGCTCGCCTCTGAATGCCGCACATGATTTCAGAGAATCACAAAGGGGCCGCCTCCTTACGTTTGTCCTGGTCGCCAGCAGTAGGCTAGGCCGTGGGGTGGGTCAGTGGGGGGTGTGTGTGTTTTGAGAGAGAGAGAGAGGATGTATCACTGTCGATATCCTTCGTATCGATTTCCCCAAAAAGACATTTGTCTCGAGGGATGGGCTCATGGAGATGAGGGAGTGAAGAGGGGGGACGTGGCCATGGACGGCCCCGGAGCACTTTGAGACTCGGCCCCTTCCACCCTCCTCCTCCCCCGTACGGCTGATGATGATGATGATGACGACGACGTCGAGCAAACATCTTTAGTTTTCCATAATAGAGGATTTTTTTGGGGTTAGATCGCGTAAATAAACGTGTCGTTTAAACCCGCCACCACCCGACACAGGCAACTGGTAAAGGTTGTCACGTAAACAGAACGTGGCAATTCGTCACCTCTATTCATGATGATATTGGTCGCGAAAGCCCTAAGGGGACGTCCATAAATGACGTCACGCCATTTTGGACGATTTTTGACCCCCTCCCTTCGTCACACGGCGTCACAAAAACTCAGACCCCCCCTCAAATATGACGTCACAAAGCTCTGCCCCCTCCCCCCGAGGTGCGTGACGTCATTTATGACGGCCCCTAAGTGCTAGACTGTCTTTAGTTTTACACTTTTTGGGGGGGGGGGGGCGAGCCGGAAATCGCGTCAGGAGTGATTGGAGTGGCGGTGCATCGCAGTGACGATGTCACTCACTGTGACGATGTCACTCACTGTGACGATGTCACTCACTCACAGTGACGATGTCTCTCACTCGCTGTGACGATGTCTCTCACTCACTGTGACGATGCCTCTCACTCACTGTGACGATGTCTCTCACTCGCTGTGACGATGCCTCTCACTCACTGTGACGATGTCACTCACTCACTGTGACGATGTCTCTCACTGTGACGATGCCTCTCACTCACAGTGACGATGTCTCTCACTCGCTGTGACGATGCCTCTCACTCACAGTGACGATGCCTCTCACTGTGACGATGCCTCTCACTCACTGTGACGATGCCTCTCACAGTGACGATGTCTCTCACTCACAGTGACGATGTCTCTCACTCACAGTGACGATGCCTCTCACTCACTGTGACGATGTCTCTCACTGTGACGATGCCTCTCACTCACTGTGACGATGTCTCTCACTCACAGTGACGATGCCTCTCACTCACTGTGACGATGCCTCTCACAGTGACGATGTCTCTCACTCACAGTGACGATGCCTCTCACAGTGACGATGTCTCTCACTGTGACGATGTCTCTCACTCACAGTGACGATGCCTCTCACTCACAGTGACGATATCTCTCCCTCACAGTGACGATGCCTCTCACTCACTGTGACGATGCCTCTCACTCACAGTGACGATGCCTCTCGCTGTGACGATGTCTCTCACTGTGACGATGTCTCTCACTGTGACGATGTCTCTCACTCACAGTGACGATGCCTCTCACAGTGACGATGTCTCTCACTCACTGTGACGATGCCTCTCACTCACAGTGACGATGCCTCTCACAGTGACGATGTCTCTCACTCACAGTGACGATGTCTCTCACTCACAGTGACGATGCCTCTCACTCACTGTGACGATGTCACTCGCTGTGACGATGTCTCTCACTCACTGTGACGATGCCTCTCACTCACTGTGACGATGTCTCTCACTCACAGTGACGATGCCCCTCACTCACTGTGACGATGCCTCTCACAGTGACGATGTCTCTCACTCACAGTGACGATGCCTCTCACAGTGACGATGTCTCTCACTGTGACGATGTCTCTCACTCACAGTGACGATGCCTCTCACTCACAGTGACGAGGTCTCTCCCTCACAGTGACGATGCCTCTCACTCACTGTGACGATGCCTCTCACTCACAGTGACGATGCCTCACGCTGTGACGATGTCTCTCACTGTGACGATGTCTCTCACTGTGACGATGTCTCTCACTCACAGTGACGATGCCTCTCACAGTGACGATGTCTCTCACTCACAGTGACGATGCCTCTCACAGTGACGATGTCTTTCACTGTGACGATGTCTCTCACTCACAGTGACGATGCCTCTCACTCACTGTGACGATGTCACTCGCTGTGACGATGTCTCTCACTCACTGTGACGATGCCTCTCACTCACTGTGACGATGTCTCTCACTCACAGTGACGATGCCTCTCACTCACTGTGACGATGCCTCTCACAGTGACGATGTCTCTCACTCACAGTGACGATGCCTCTCACAGTGACGATGTCTCTCACTGTGACGATGTCTCTCACTCACAGTGACGATGCCTCTCACTCACAGTGACGATGTCTCTCCCTCACAGTGACGATGCCTCTCACTCACTGTGACGATGCCTCTCACTCACAGTGACGATGCCTCTCGCTGTGACGATGTCTCTCACTGTGACGATGTCTCTCACTGTGACGATGTCTCTCACTCACAGTGACGATGCCTCTCACAGTGACGATGTCTCTCACTCACTGTGACGATGCCTCTCACTCACAGTGACGATGCCTCTCACAGTGACGATGTCTCTCACTCACAGTGACGATGTCTCTCACTCACAGTGACGATGCCTCTCACTCACTGTGACGATGTCACTCGCTGTGACGATGTCTCTCACTCACTGTGACGATGCCTCTCACTCACTGTGACGATGTCTCTCACTCACAGTGACGATGCCCCTCACTCACTGTGACGATGCCTCTCACAGTGACGATGTCTCTCACTCACAGTGACGATGCCTCTCACAGTGACGATGTCTCTCACTGTGACGATGTCTCTCACTCACAGTGACGATGCCTCTCACTCACAGTGACGAGGTCTCTCCCTCACAGTGACGATGCCTCTCACTCACTGTGACGATGCCTCTCACTCACAGTGACGATGCCTCACGCTGTGACGATGTCTCTCACTGTGACGATGTCTCTCACTGTGACGATGTCTCTCACTCACAGTGACGATGCCTCTCACAGTGACGATGTCTCTCACTCACAGTGACGATGCCTCTCACAGTGACGATGTCTTTCACTGTGACGATGTCTCTCACTCACAGTGACGATGCCTCTCACTCACAGTGACGATGCCTCTCACTGTGACGATGTCTCTCACTCACAGTGACGATGCCTCTCACAGTGACGATGCCTCTCACAGTGACGATGTCTCTCACTGTGACGATGTCTCTCACAGTGACGATGCCTCTCACTCACAGTGACGATGTCTCTCACAGTGACGATGTCTCTCACAGTGACGATGTCTCTCACTCACAGTGACGATGCCTCTCACAGTGACGATGTCACTCACTGTGACGATGTCACTCACTGTGACGATGTCACTCACTGTGACGATGTCACTCACTGTGACGATGTCACTCACTGTGACGATGTCACTCACTCACAGTGACGATGCCTCTCACTCGCTGTGACGATGTCTCTCACTCACTGTGACGATGCCTCTCACTCACAGTGACGATGTCTCTCACTCACAGTGACGATGTCTCTCGCTGTGACGATGTCTCTCACTCACTGTGACGATGTCTCTCACTCACTGTGACGATGCCTCTCACTCACTGTGACGATGCCTCTCACTCACTGTGACGATGTCTCTCACTCACTGTGACGATGCCTCTCACTCACTGTGACGATGTCTCTCACTCACTGTGACGATGTCTCTCACTCACTGTGACGATGCCTCTCACTCACAGTGACGATGTCTCTCACTCACAGTGACGATGTCTCTCGCTGTGACGATGTCTCTCACTCACAGTGACGATGCCTCTCACTCACAGTGACGATGTCTCTCACTCACAGTGACGATGTCTCTCACTCACTGTGACGATGTCTCTCACTCACAGTGACGATGTCTCTCACTCGCTGTGACGATGTCTCTCACTCACTGTGACGATGCCTCTCACTCACAGTGACGATGTCTCTCACTCACAGTGACGATGTCTCTCGCTGTGACGATGTCTCTCACTCACAGTGACGATGCCTCTCACTCACTGTGACGATGTCTCTCACTCACTGTGACGATGCCTCTCACTCACTGTGACGATGTCTCTCACTCACTGTGACGATGTCGCTCGCTGTGACGATGTCTCTCACTCACTGTGACGATGTCTCTCACTGTGACGATGTCTCTCACTCACAGTGACGATGTCTCTCACTGTGACGATGCCTCTCACTCACAGTGACGACTGTGGCCTGTTGGAGAGCACGGCCCGAGTGGCTGCTGGGTGAGTGAAGGGGTGAGTGAGTGAGTGAATCGGTGAGTGAGTGGGTGAGTGAGTGGGTGAGTGAGTGAGTGAGTAGGTGGGTGAGTGAGTGAAGGGGTGAGTGAGTGGGTGAGTGAGTGGGTGAGTGAGTGAGTAGGTGAGTGAGTGAGTGAAGGGGTGAGTGAGTGGGTGAGTGAGTGAGTGGGTGAGTAAGTGAGTAGGTGGGTGAGTGAGTGGGTGAGTGAGTGAGTGGGTGAGTGGGTGGGTGAGTGAGTAGGTGGGTGAGTGAGTGAAGGGGTGAGTGAGTGGGTGAGTGAGTGAGTGGGTGAGTAAGTCAGTAGGTGGGTGAGTGAGTGGGTGAGTGGGTGGCTGGGTGAGGGTGTAGGCCCCTAGACAAAGTGCCTACTGTGGCCTGTTGGAGAACACGGCCCGAAGTGGGTGAGCGAGTGGGTGAGGGCGTGGGTGAAGGGGTAAGTGGGTGGCTGGGTGAGCGAGTGGGTGAAGGTGTGGGTGGGTGGGTGAGTGAGTGGGTGAAGGGGTGGGTGAGTGGGTGGCTGGGTGAGTGAGTGGGTGGCTGGGTGAGTGAGTGGGTGGCTGGGTGAGTGAGTGGGTGGCTGGGTGAGCGAGTGGGTGGCTGGGTGAGCGAGTGGGTGAAGGTGTGGGTGGGTGGGTGAGTGAGTGGGTGAAGGGGTGGGTGAGTGGGTGGCTGGGTGAGTGAGTGGGTGGCTGGGTGAGTGAGTGGGTGGCTGGGTGAGTGAGTGGGTGGCTGGGTGAGCGAGTGGGTGGCTGGGTGAGCGAGTGGGTGAAGGGGTGAGCAAGTGGGTGAAGGGGTGAGTGGGTGGCTGGGTGAGCGAGTGGGTGAAGGGGTGGGTGGCTGGGTGAGCGAGTGGGTGAAGGGGTAAGTGGGTGGCTGGGTGAGTGAGTGGGTGAAGGGGTGAGTGGGTGGCTGAGTGAGTGGGTGAAGGGGTGAGCGAGTGGGTGAAGGGGTGAGTGGGTGGCTGGGTGAGCGAGTGGGTGAAGGGGTGGGTGGCTGGGTGAGTGAGTGGGTGAAGGGGTGAGTGAGTGGGTGAAGGGGTGAGTGGGTGGCTGGGTGAGCGAGTGGGTGAAGGGGTGAGTGGCTGGGTGAGCGAGTGGGTGAAGGGGTGAGTGGGTGGCTGGGTGAGGGTGTAGGCCCCTAGGCACAGTGCCTACTGTGGCCTGTTGGAGAACACGGCCCTGCCCGAGACCACGTGGTGCAAGGCCGTGAAGGCCGAGCTGGTGTGAGCGATCCACCTCTCTCGGGGCGAAGCTCAACACGTGGCCAAGGACAGGAAGAAGTGGAGGCGACTGATCGCGGCCTCGTGCCCCACAGGGGGATGAAGAGGACTCACTCGCTAAGGGTGGAGTTCAAGTTTGCTTTGATGCTGGGGGGGTGTGGTTAGAGGTTAAGATCGGCAGATGAGTAGGGTAGGAGTCTGATTATGATTTGGGGGTTTTGAGTCGAGTCTTGTATTTAGGGGATGTGTGGTGATATTCTGTAGGGCTCGCATTCGGGGAGGGGGGGTCACGTCTGGTCGAAGCTGGGACTAAGGGTGTGGGTCGACATAAGTGTCGCGTGAGAGGAGGCAGGAGCGAGACGTGTCCTAGGCCGGCCGTGTCGCGGGTTTAATGCGGAGGCGGTGAGAGCACGTGGGGCCCGGGCGGCGGCCGCACTCGGCCACGGTGTTCAGGGGCCTGACTGGGGCGGCGCGGTCGGCAAAGGTCGCCGCCGTCTGCCGCGTCCTCAACACGGGCAAGGTGACCGCGAGTGCGGGGACATCTGTGTGTGTGTGTGTCTCTGTGTGTGTGTCTCTGTGTGTGTGTCTGTGTGTGTCTTTGTGTGTGTGTGTCTTTGTCTCTGTGTGTGTCTGTGTGTGTGTGTCTTTGTGTGTGTGTGTCTTTGTCTCTGTGTGTGTCTGTGTGTGTGTCTGTGTGTGTGTCTGTGTGTGTGTCTGTGTGTGTGTGTCTTTGTGTGTGTCTTTGTGTCTCTGTGTGTGTCTGTGTCTCTCTGTGTGTGTCTGTGTGTGTGTATGTGTGTGTGTCTCTGTGTGTGTCTATGTGTGTCTGTGTGTGTGTGTCTCTGTGTGTCTCTGTGTGTGTCTATGTGTGTCTGTGTGTCTCTGTGTGTGTCTGTGTGTGTGTGTGTGTCTCTGTGTGTGTCTGTGTGTCTGTGTGTGTGTCTCTGTGTGTGTCTGTGTGTGTGTGTGTCTCTGTGTGTCTGTGTGTGTCTCTGTGTGTGTGTCTGTGTGTGTGTCTGTGTGTGTGTGTCTGTGTGTGTGTGTGTCTCTGTGTGTGTGTGTCTCTGTGTGTGTGTCTGTGTGTGGCTGTGTGCGCCGCGTCGTCCGATGTCAACAGAATGTGCGTGTTGAGTATACAAGGTGGTGGTGGGGTGGGGGGTGGGGGGTGGTGGGTGGTGGGGGTGGTGGGGGTGGGGGTGGTGGGGGTGGGGGTGGTGGGGGTGGGTGGTAGGGGTGGGTGGTGGTGGTGGTGATGGTGGTGGTGGGTGGGGTGGGGGTGGTGGTGGGGGTGGTGGTGGTGGTGGTCACCTTTCACCTTCTACCACCCTCGCCTGCCGGCGGGCGGTTTAACGTTCACCTGCGGGAGAGCGAAGTGGCCTCCTCCTTCGCCGCTCTCCACTCACGAGCACTCCCTCGGGGCCTCTCTCTCCGCGTCCACCCCCCCCACCTCACTCCACTGGCTTCTTGAGTTTCGCTTCTCTCCACGGCGTTGCGTGTCGCGGGAACGCTTCGTGCACCTTCTGTGTGCCGCTGTCGCTGTGGCGGGCGTCGGTTTCCACCGCCGACGCGTGGTGCGACCTCCGAGTGAAATGTCCATCCGGGCAGTGGCGTGCCCTTCTCTCGCACTTGCGCCACGGAATCCCACAGTCCGGTGGCACAGTTATGATGGCTTCCTCCCCCCTTTGGACAACTCACAAAGTGGTACGAATTTTATTGACCCCACGCCCCCGGACGGATTGTGGGCTGAAACAAGGCCCCCACCTCCCGCTCCCCAAACAGGATTTGAACTCCGTGACCTCTAACTCGGGGGGGGGGGGGGGCGTTGGGGGATGCGCCGCTGGCCGGAGGAGCCCGCACGGCGCCCGTTGGTTCGCGACCGGTGCCGCCGTTTCCCCGGGAACTTGTTGCAGGCGATCTTCGGCCGTGCTTTAAAACAATATATACAGTATACATTTGTATTATTGGTGCGGGGTGGAGCGCGCATTCACAACGGTGTGGAGGATCGCTGTTGGTGCAGTCCATTGGTCAAGGATCCAAAACCAAAGCCACCTCTCAAGGGCAGTGTCCCAGTCCGGCCTTCGTCACACCTGGCCAGATGGCATCTGCAGTAAACCCCCACCACCACCACCACCACTGCCGCCCCACCCGACCCCGAGTCCCCGGTGTTTTGTACGTGTACACTCCCCTGTCGGGCAGCACAAGCAAGCAGCAGCGGCCACAGCGTGGCAGGAATACAAACACAAAATAAGAACCATTTTCTCGGACATACGACGGGCGCCTGACGTCCGCCTGACGTCCGCCTGACGTCCGCCTGACGTCCGCCTGACGTCCGCGTGCATGACGCGAGGTCGCGCTGTGCGACCCCCCGCGACCCCCCGCGACCCCCCGCGACCCCCCACGACCCCCCGCGACTTAGCAGGCGGCCTGGAGATTAATTTGCTCTCCCGGCTACCTTCATTATCATTGTCCCTAAATTCAAGGGCCATTTGCCTGCGCTCAAAATAATTATTGTCGGGAGGGGGGGGGGGAATCACCTGCCCCGGCCTTAGATGCGGCGCGCTATGCCGGCCGGCGCGAATCTCGCCGCCGATGGAGCAGCGAATTACCGCAGAGCTCTCGGCGTCCTGTGATTCACCCCGCCTCTACCCCCCCCCCCGCCCAGTGATTCCATAAATCATTGCGATTTCAAGTTGCGATTTGATTAAAGGATTGTTCGTGGGGTGGTTGTTTGGTTTTTCTGTCTCGTTATTTATTTCTCCACTGCCCCTGTAGTGCTGCTTAGTTGTCGCTGCTGCACTCGTCAGTCTACATGTCCCCACAGGTTACCTTTGGATCAAATATTAAATTATTGATTCCTACACCCAGGGTTCAATGCCCCTTCCCCCCCCTCTCCCACCAGTACGAACATAGTCAGAACCACGTGCTTCGCAATGGAACCCATGGTGTTACATCCGGGGTGAAGCGCCTTAGTTCCTTCCTTCCTGCAGAGTGATTGATGCTCCGGCACTCCACTAAAGTCGCTCCTTCAGCAGAAGCCAATAGCCTCCTTCACTCTTCACTCACGACAACCATGGTCGCTGTTCCCGTGAACTTCGCTCGTTCGTAGCCTCCGCTCGCGTTTAGGACTTGGACTCCCAGACCGCTTGGTCTCATCCTAGCTGTGTTCACCCGCCATCACACTGCAGGTCAGGACAGCACTCTCACTCACTCACCCACCCACCCACCCACTCACCCACCCACTCACTGACGCACCCACCCACTCACCCACTAACTCACCCACTCACCCACCCACCCACTCACCCACCCACCCACTCACCCACCCACCCACTCACTCACCCACCCACTGACTCACCCACCCACTGACGCACCCACCCACTCACCCACCCACTGACGCACCTACTCACTCACCCACCCACTCACCCACCCACTCACCCACTCACCCACCCACTGACGCACCCACCCACTCACCCACCCACTAACTCACCCACCCACTAACTCACCCACTCACCCACCCACCCACTCAGCCACAACACTGCAGGTCACAACATGTCTCTCTGTCTGCTTCTTCCCTCGAACTGCGTCTCCCTCCCATCGTCGCTTTTCCAAAGCTCTTATTATAATATCCTTGCTCAGATCAACAACATCACACATCTTACACTCTCTTAACGATGGCAACCTTTACTGTTACTAATAATAACCTCGCTCAGAACAACAACAAGACACACTCTCTTATTTATTACAACACTAATAATGATATAGTTGTCCATGGGAGAGAAAAAAACACAGCTTCGTTAAGATCAAGTCCAACACGCTCGAAAGGTCGTCCTTCTGCCAAACGAATATTTGGTTAAAATTTAAATATAAGCCTTCCATGGAAAAGAAAAAAAACATTTAAAATTGTACGAAAATCCACGTAGGTTACCCGGTGTTACACACAGCGATGCAGTGTGAGGCATTAGACACGGGTCACCGAAACTATATGGATACGCGTTTCACGGAGGGCCCGTGACGCAGCGCAGCAGAACAACCACGCGCATCACAAGGGGGGTGGTGGTGGCCGCTGACTCGGCAGTGTGCCGTCCCGTTCTGGGATCAGGTCGGAGAATTGGCTTCAGGGAGCGCGGAATCCGGAACGTGACCCGCAATACCCGACGGGAACCGTGCCGGCTTCTAATTGTATCTGAAAGGGAAGCGGCGTGGTTTTTATTTTATTCGTGAATTAAAACAAAGAAATCAAAACTTGTGCCGGCAGCTGCATCGCGACCCCTCCCCCCCCCCCCCTCTTAAACATCGAAAACCCAGACCTGTGCTCGTCTCTCCCACGCACCTTCATCAACACCTGGACTCCCGCACGTAGCAAAGGTCACGGTTGTCGCCGTTGCAGATTGTATCCCCAATTGTTGCCTGTCCGCCCGGCGGCGAGAGAAGGTGCTCGCCATCGGGACGTCCATGGCGATAGCGCGTTACGTTTCAGTGCCGTCACTGTCACGAGAGGGTTGGGGGGGTTCTCTGTGCTCTCGGCCTTCGTCTGGGCACCCGCCGTGGTTCACTCAGCAGCACCAGTTTCTTCTGTCGTGATTCACACAGCAGCAGTTGTTTCTTCTGTCGTGATTCACTCAGCACCAGTTGTTTCTTCTGTCGTGGTTCACTCAGCACCAGTTTCTTCTGTCGTGATTCACACAGCAGCAGTTGTTTCTTCTGTCCATGACGCCGGAGCAGCCCTCCGCAAGACCCCCTCGGGCCTCCGATGGTCGAGAGCATTGTGCACCGTGCGTGTGCTGTGCCCGGCCTTCATAGCTGCTGCTCGCTAACGGCACTTGCCCCCAACGGTCTGTTACAGGCTACACGGGTGATCTTTGTCTCTGCAGCAGATCGCATGCTGCGCTGTGAACCCGGTGAGCCGAGTTCAATTCCTGCTCGCAACAACCAACACCGGTGACGAGTATCTGAATCGGTCCTGGGCCTCCCCTAGGTCGATTCATCCCCAAATTTATACCTGGTGCAGTGTGTGGTAAACATCGCCACTGGGAAGACAAAGGCGGTCGGGCGTGGTGTTGGCACACCCCACCCCCTCATGTGCCCTGCCGGCCTTCATAGGTACTCGCTAACAGCACTTGCCCCAACACTCTGAAGGCTACATGGGGGATCTTTGTCTTTGCGTGTGTTTTTGCGCGTAGCATGTCCATGGAGGTGTGCGTCGAGGGGGGCGCTCCCTGGGGGTTCCGTCTGGCCGGGGGTCGTGATGTCAGCAGGCCTCTCGTCATCACACAGGTACCGCTCTCGTGATGACACCACAACAACCACAACAACCACCACAACCACCACAACAACCACAACCACCACCACGGCTGCCAACTCGGTGGTGGCGGCGGCGGCGGCGGCACCACGGCGCTTGTGCCAGGCCCAGTGCACTTTAAGGCCACGTGAAGTGTCAGGAGGTCACGGGACAGACCCAGCAGGTGCCGTCGATTGACTGACTGAGAGGACCGGCTGGTGCAACACCTGTGCCCCCTACTGTGCCCCCTACTGTGCCCCCTACTGTGCCCCCCCTACTGTGCCCCCTACTGTGCCCCCCCTACTGTGCCCCCTACTGTGCCTCCTACTGTGCCCCCCCTACTGTGCCCCCCCTACTGTGCCAACTTGATGTGTTTTAGCCGCCTGGCATTCCACTCATAAAACACGACTCAATGACTTAAGCCCTTCGTTTACAGCTATTTCACCCAGATTACACATTGCGTGTTGTAGTGTCGCGTTTAGCGATGTGTAAACATCGCCACTAGGGAGACAAAGGCGGCTGGGCGTGGTGTTGGCCACCCACCCCCTCGTCTACTGTGCTGGTCTTCACTTGCCCCAACAGTCTGTTGAGGCTATATGGGGGATCTTTGTTTTGCGTCTGTTTTGAGTTGTTAACAACGTCCTAAAGACGGTCATTTGAAGCAGCAGGCATACAACCCGTCACATCATAATGCGCTCCCGGAATGTTGGCTCCACTCTCTTCCAATCGATTTCAAATCAATTCTGAACTGTAAACAAGTTACTAAATTTCTCCACTTTAGTCGGGTGGTTTGATTTTGTGATCCGTGTGGACCCAATGGCGGAGACAGACTCACAATGTACGGGGGAGGCCGCTCCTCCCCCGTACATTGTCACCGAGGCAGGCATATTAGTGTCACAACGGAGACCCCATATTAGTGTCACAACGGAAACCCCATTATAGTGTCACAACGGAGACCCCATATTAGTGTCACAACGGAGACCCCCATTATAGTGTCACAACGGAGACCCCATTTAGTGTCACAACGAAGACCCCATTATAGTGTCACAACGGAGACCTCATTATAGTGTCACAACGGAGACTCCATTATAGTGTCACAACGGAGACCCCCATTATAGTGTCACAACGGAGACCCCATTATAGTGTCACAACGGAGACTCCATTATAGTGTCACAACGGAGACCCCATTATAGTGTCACAACGGAGACCCCATTATAGTGTCACAACGGAGACTCCATTATAGTGTCACAACGGAGACCCCCATTATAGTGTCACACTCACGCTGTGCGACGCGGTGCGAGTGTGAACTCGCGCTGTGCGACACGGAGCGAGTTCACACTCGCGCTGTGCGACACGGAGCGAGCTCACACTCACGCTGCGCCACACGGAGCGAGCTCACACTCGCGCCGTGAGACACGGAGCGAGCTCACACTCACGCTGCGCCACACGGAGCGAGCTCACACTCGCGCCGTGAGACACGGAGCGAGCTCACACTCGCGCTGTGCCACACGGAGCGAGCTCACACTCACGCCGTGCCCACATGCGAGGAGCAGTGGTCGGTGGAGGAGACGTCTTGGAGCAAGGAGCCGAGCGCCGGGCATAGCCGGCGCTGCCAGCGGCTGACGGAGCCTTCTTGGACTCGGTCGGCACGTGCAGCTGCTGCTGCTGCTGCTGTACGAAAGAGGCACAAGTCTGCCCAAGTCGGAATTCTGTTGTACTTTGTAGAGCAGTCAAGGTGACCGATGGTCTGCCACTCGCTCGTTCCGCCTGGTCACTCAATCTGACGGCGGTCAGTCGCCTCCTTGTCTCTAGCTACTGCTGTGACCACGGTTGCTGTTCCACTGAATGGCACTCGGTCCACCAGACACTCACCCTCTCGTGTCACCCACCACACTGTGCTCAACCACCGCACTGCAGGCCACAACACCTCACCCACTCACCACACTTCAGGCCACAACAACACACCCACTCACCACACTTCAGGCCACAACAACTCACCCACTCAGCACACTTCAGGCCACAACAACTCACCCACTCAGCACACTGTAGCTCACAACAACTCACTCACTGAGCACACTGCAGGCCACAACACCTCACCCACTCAGCACACTTCAGGCCACAACACCTCACCCACTCAGCACACTGCAGGCCACAACACCTCACCCACTCAGCACACTTCAGGCCACAACACCTCACCCACTCAGCACACTTGTGGCCACAACAACTCACCCACTCAGCACACTGGAGGCCACAACACCTCACCCACTCAGCACACTTCAGGCCACAACAACTCACCCACTCAGCACACTTCAGGCCACAACAACTCACCCACTCACCACACTCCAGGTCACAACACCTCACCCACTCAGCACACTACAGGGCACAACAACTCACCCACTCAGCACACTGAAAGCCGCAACAACTCACCCACTCAGCACACTTCAGGCCACAACAACTCACCCACTCACCACACTCCAGGTCACAACAACTCACCCACTCAGCACACTTCAGGCCACAACACCTCACCCACTCAGCACACTTGAGGCCACAACAACTCACCCACTCAGCACACTGCAGGCCACAACAACTCACCCACTCAGCACACTTGAGGCCACAACAACTCACCCACTCAGCACACTGCAGGCCACAACAACTCACCCACTCAGCACACTTCAGGCCACAACAACTCACCCACTCACCACACTCCAGGTCACAACACCTCACCCACTCAGCACACTTCAGGCCACTACAACTCACCCACTCACCACACTCCAGGTCACAACACCTCACCCACTCAGCACACTGCAGGCCACAACACCTCACCCACTCAGCACACTGTAGGCCTCAACAACTCACCCACTCAGCACACTGCAGGTCACAACAACTCACCCACTCAGCACACTTCATGCCACAACAACTCACCCACTCAGCACACTTGAAGCCACAACAACTCACCCACTCAGCACACTGCAGGCCACAACAACTCACCCACTCACCACACTCCAGGTCACAACACCTCACCCACTCAGCACACTTCAGGCCACAACAACTCACCCACTCAGCACACTGCAGGTCACAACACCTCACCCACTCAGCACACTGCAGGCCACAACACCTCACCCACTCAGCACACTTCAGGCCACAACGACTCACCCACTCAGCACACTTCAGGCCACAACAACTCACCCACTCACCACACTCCAGGTCACAACACCTCACCCACTCAGCACACTGTAAGCCACAACAACTCACCCACTCAGCACACTCCAGGCCACAACAACTCACCCACTCACCCCACTCCAGGTCACAACAACTCACCCACTCAGCACACTGGAGGCCACAACAACTCACCCACTCAGCACACTGCAGGCCACAACAACTCACCCACTCAGCACACTGCAGGCCACAACACCTCACCCACTCAGCACGCTGCAAGCCACGACAACTCACCCACTCAGCACACTGCAAGCCGCAACAACTCACCCACCCAGCACACTTCATGCCACAACACCTCACCCACTCAGCACGCTGCAAGCCACAACAACTCACCCACTCAGCACACTACAGGCCACAACAACTCACCCACTCAGCACGCTGCAAGCCACAACAATTCACCCACTCAGCACACTGCAGACCACAACAACTCACCCACTCAGCACACTGCAGGCCACAACACCTCACCCACTCAGCACGCTGCAAGCCACAACAACTCACCCACTCAGCACACTTCAGGCCACAACACCTCACCCACTCAGCACGCTGCAAGCCACAACAACTCACCCACTCAGCACACTGCAGGCCACAACAACTCACCCACTCAGCACACTGCAGGCCATAACAACTCACCCACTCAGCACACTTTAGGCCACAACACTCCTCTTTCTGCTCCATCCCTCCCACTGCTCCTCCCACCACCACCACCATCATCATCATCGTCGTCGTCTCTCTTCCCCCAAGCTCTTAAAACAACAACAACTAAACCCTTGCTCAATTAACGGAGCGGCGTGACACCCTTTGAATCCCTCACCACGGTTCTCGTGCTGTTCGTGGCGTGCAGCTTGACTTGTTTTAGCCTTTGGATGTGCTCTGCATTTCTACACGGCATATAAAATAACAACATATACTTGTGCAGTGAGAGCGAGTGTGTGCGTGTGTGTGCGTGTGTGTGTGTGTGCGCGAGTGTGTGTGCGCGTGCGTGTGTGCGCGTGCGTGTGTGTGTGTGTGCGCGTGCGTGTGTGTGCGCGAGCGTGTGTGTGCATGTGTGTGCGTGTGTGTGTGCGCGAGTGTGTGTGCGTGTCTGTGCGTGCGTGAGTGTGTGTGTGTGCGTGTGTGTGTGTGTCGTGGACAGTGCTGTGGGGGGAGATCCAATTTTGATTGGCTCCTCCCCTCATGGCATATGTGTCCACCACAGGGGCTAAACGGGGGCTCTGGACGGGTGCGAGGGGCTGGTAACCCCTCCACCTTCAATTAATTACCACGAAACCACGAGTTAAACTGAAATATGTAACTAATAAGCTTGTGCCGGAGGCCCCGGGGGGCCAGGCGTCTATGATGTCTCCTGGCCAAACCCCAATTGGCGGAGCCAGGAGATTGAATACCTACCCTCGGGCTACTCCAGAAACAACGAAAAGCCACTACGGGTGGCCACGTGGAATGTTCGAACGCTCACTGCGGAGGAGAGGCTGCCACTCCTCTGTCGGGAGCTGGACCGGTACCGCCTGGATCTATGCGGCATTCAGGAGGTCCGGTGGACCGGCTCTGGCTCCTGCCACCATGAGGGGTGGAGAGTCCTCTACTCGGGGCAGCAGACTGCCAAACAACAGGGTGTGGCTCTTCTTTTGAACAAAAGAATGAAGGGGGCGTGGGAGCGTGGCGGTGAGGTGTGGGAAGCTGTAAGCCCCAGGCTACTTTGGGCTCGCCTTCCCATCAACTGGAGGCGAGGAATGGTGGTCGTGGTTACTTATGCCCCCACCGAAGATGAACATCCGTGGAGGGATGCAGGCAAAGCCGATGAGTCAGATGCCTTCTATGACCTCCTGTCACAGGTGCTGGCGAAAGTGGCCCCTCGGGATAGAGTCATCATGTTGGGTGACTTCAATGCCCGAGTTGGTCATGATACTGGCACCTGGTCTGGAATGATTGGAGGGCATGGGCCAAATCAGCTCAATAACAACGGTAGGAGGCTGCTAGATTTGTGTGCAGCCCATGGGCTTGTAATTACCAACACACTGTTCCGGCATCGGCGCATCCACACAACATCATGGATGCATGCCGGGTCCAAGCAAGAACATCTGCTGGACTACATAGTGACGGACCAGCGGATGCGAGCCCATGTCCTTGACACCAGGACCTACCGTGGAGCTGATCTGCCCTCTGACCATCGACTAGTCATCTGTAAGATGCGCCTGCCATTCTTCCACTCCGGTGGTGGGTGTACACCCAGGAACCCATTCCGACCTAAAGTGGCCTGGTCTCAGTTATCTGATGAAAGTTGCAAGCGAGAATTTCATCATCGCTTGCGGCTGGGATTGGCATCGTCCCCGACTCCTCCTGATGTCGAGGGTAAATGGGCGAGGTTTAGGACTGTGACTCATGCAGCTGCAATGGCTGCTTTGGGTACGCGGTCCAGACCTCCCCAGAGACCCTAGCTGACAGAGGTGTTCAGGATGGTTGAGAAAAAGCGACAGGCCCACTGCCATCGGCTACAGAATCCCACGTCAGAGAATGAGGAGGCTTACCGCAGCCTTCGCCCGGAGGTTCGGAGAGCCGTGAGGCGCTGCAAGGATGGGTGGTGGTCGCGGGTTGCTGAGGAGATGGAGTCTGCCTCAGTGGCCCGTGATCACAAATCTCTATTTAACTCCATAAAAAAAGTAACCTGCAGCACCACACCTATTACCATCATTAGGGGAAAAAGCGGTGATCCAATCTCCGACCCCCAGGAACAGGTTTGCAGATTTGCTGAGCATTTCTTTGAGGTCCTGGGGGAGGGAAAATCCCTCAGCCAGGAAAACATCGTGGCACAAAGTGAGGATGACCCTGCTGAGGCTGCGGTGCCTCAAATATTGGAAGAAGTCACCCCCTGTGAGTGGCTGGCTGAGGTGCCATCTGTTAAGGAAGTACTGAAGGCGATCCGGAGTCTGAGACCAGGAAAGGCAGCGGGCAGAGATGATCTCCCAAGCGAAATGCTGAGGGAGGGTGGCGTTTGTGCACAGACTGCCCTATATGACATCATAACAACAGTCTGGACCACTGGACGGGTTCCGCAGGATTGGAAGGATGCCCTGGTGGTCCCCCTTTTTAAGAAGGGGGACCGCACAGACTGTAACAACTACAGGGGCATCTCACTCCTCAGTGTGCCGGGAAAGGTCCTGGCAAGGATTATTCAGCATCGCCTTGCCAGGCACGCTGAGGAGAGGCTTGCGGAGCCCCAATGCGGTTTCTGGATAGGGCGGTCCTGCACAGATGCCATATTTTCTATCTGTCTGCTACAGCAGAGATGTAGGGAATTCCAACAAGACCTACATCTCTGCTTTATTGACCTGGTCAAGGCCTATGATACCATCAGTAGGCCTGGGCTCTGGGTCGTTCTTCGTGCTTTTGGAGTATCTGACCCTCTGCTCACGATCATTAAGGACCTTCATGATGATGAGCGGGCCCGGGTAAAACTACGTGGCCGGGAGTCAGAGCCATTCCCTGTACACCTTGCGGTGCGACAGGGATGTCCTCTGGCTCCCACATTATTTAACATCTATTTTGACCACGTAGTTCGTGAAGCCTTCAATAGCTGTACCGGGGGAATCTCCATATGGTACAGATATAATGGGAGGCTGATCGATGCCCGGGTGCTGTCAAGGGATGGCTCCCTATTGCTCAACCACGTTATGTATGCTGATGATTTGGTAATAGCTGCTCAGTCAGAGGAGGAGTTGGAGGCGCTGCTGCTGAGACTGGAGCGTGCCACTAAGAGGTGGGGCCTTACCAATCAGCCCCACCAAAACTAAGCACCTGCCTGGGTATTTTGTACCATCGGACACTCCACCCCCACAACTCCCGATCGGTGATGGGGCAGTTGTGGAGAGAGTGGAGAGTTTCCCGTACCTGGGCAGTGTGCTTATGACTGGCTCCAGTTTAACAGCAGAGGTCTCACTCCGAATCAGTCGAGCGGCAATATCTTTGCATCGGTTGCGTAACGCTGTGTGGAAGCTACCTGGTCTGTCGCTCCGCACTAAGCTTCAGGTCTTCTCGGCCACGGTCATTCCCTCCCTTCTCTACGCTTGCGAAACGTGGACCCCCCCTAATGGAACATCTTCGCCGGTTAGAAACATTTAGGCTGGCCTGTGTTTAACCAGACTGGATTGTGTGAGGAGCTCACAAATCCTTGAAAGATCTGGGCAAGGTCCCATCGGTGAGCTCCTCCGGCGGGCAAGGCTGCGATGGCTGGGTCATGTAGCCCGCATGCCCAGTCACCGTATGCCGAAACAGCTTTTGTTCGGCCGGATTGAGGGGGCAAAGCGGGCGCGGCACGGGCTAGAGAAGAGATGGAGTGATGTGGTACAGGAGGACGTGGAGCTGAGTGGACTTGCCGATGACTGGTACCAGCGGTGTCAAGATCGGCCTCTGTGGAGGAGGCTCATGAAGGATGCTACTGGGCAGTTGGAGGTAGTCGCCCTCCAACAACAACGGAGGGCGGAGGAGCGACGCTCACAACAACGAGCGGAGCACCGGGTGGCTAAAGCACAGCAGGTTGGCACAGTAGGGGGCACAGGTGGTGCATCAGCCAGTCATCTCAGTCAGTCGACCCGTGGCACCTGGGTCTGCCCCGTGACCTCCTGCCAGCGGGCGTTCGACACTTCACGTGGCCTCAGGGTGCACATAGCCTGGCACAAGCGTCGTGGTGACGTCACCGCCACTTGGTGGCGAATGGCGGTTGTTGTTGTTTTGTGTGTGTGAGTGTGTGTGTGCGAGTGTGTGTGTGCGAGTGTGTGTGAGTGAGTGTGTGTGTGTGAGTGTGTGCGAGTGTGTGAGTGAGTGTGTGTGTGAGTGTGTGCGAGTGTGTGTGAGAGTGTGTGTGAGTGTGCGTGTGTGTGTGAGTGAGTGTGTGTGAGTGAGTGTGTGAGTGAGTGTGAGTGTGTGTGCGTGTCAAGCGTTAAGTGAGAACCCGCGCTGTGAGCGACTGCACAGCCACTCAGCCTGGCAGCTCGATGCCAATGTGACGTCACCACCGCCCAGACGGTGAATGGCGCTTGTTGTGGGGTAGAGTTGTGTCTGTGCGTGTGTGCGTGTGTGTCTGTGTGTGTGTCTGTGCGTGAGTGTGCGCGTGTCTGTGCGTGAGTGTGTCTGTGTGTGTGTGTGTGCGTGTGTGTGCGCGTGTGTGTGCGTGCGTGTCTGTGCGTGTCTGTGCGTGTGTGTGTGCGTGTGAGTGCGTGTCTGTGCGTGTGTCTGTGCGCGTGTCTGTGCGCGTGTGTGCGTGTGTGTGTGCGTGTGTGCGCGTGTGTGCGCGCGTGTGTGCGTGCGCGTGTGTGAGCGCGTGTGGGCGCGTGTGTGCGTGCGTGTGTGCGTGTATGTGCGTGTGTGTGTGTGTGCGTGCGTGTGTGTGCGTGTGTGTGTGCGTGTATGTGCGTGTGTGTGTGTGTGCGTGCGTGTGTGTGCGTGTGTGTGTGCGTGCGTGTGTGCGTGTGTGTGCGTGCGTGTGTGCGTGTGTGTGCGCGAGTGTGTGCGTGTGTGCGTGCGCGTGTGTGTGCGCGTGTGTGTGCGTGTGTGTGTGCGTGCGTGTGTGCGTGTGTGTGCGTGTGTGTGCGTGTGTGCGTGTGTGTGCGTGAGTGTGTGCGTGTGTGTGCGTGCGCGTGTGTGTACGTGTGTGTGTGCGTGTCTCTGCGTGTGAGTGCGTGTCTGTGCGTGTGTGTGTGCGTGTGTGTGCGTGTGTGCGTGTGTGTGCGTGTGTGCGTGTGTGTGCGCGTGTGTGCGTGTGTGCGCGTGTGTGCGTGCGCGTGTGTGTGTGTCTGTGTGTGTGTGTGTGCGTGTGTCTGTGCGTGTCTGTGTGTGTGTGTGCGTGTGTGTGTGCGTGTCACCACCGCCTGTCACCGCGCCTTCCCTTCTCCACGACGCTGCGTTCCTCCGCATGACGCGCAGTCCCCGGTCCAGGCGCCCAGTGAGGTCACCGTGAGCCGTGAATGGCGGTTGTGTTCGCCGTGTAACGCATGCAAGTGTTCTGTTCGCTAGCTTGCACGCACACACACGCACACACACGAGTTGAGCGAACAGTTTCCACCGGTGCGTGTGGTTGTTGCCCTTTTTTAAATGTGCAGTTGTCTCGGGTAAATATATAAACTAGAAACGAAGCTATTTGTTGTATTTTAGCAGGTAAGGCCCCACTCAGCTACGTAGGAGTTATTTTCAGAAGCAACCTGGCCATCACAAATGAGAGCTCAACGGAAGTGGCTCATCATCATGACCATCACGTGGACATTTATAGCAGCCAAATACTCTAAACGCGTGGTGACGTTGATTCTAAATGCGGAGGCAAAAAACCGGAGGACCTGGAGACAAATCCACACGACCGCGGGGAGAGAGAGAGACGCAAACTCCAAATACACAGCAGGTGTCAGGGTCAGACTAGAACCCACGACCTCCTGCATACCAGGCGAGGTAGTTAACATCTCCTAGCCACCGTGGCACCTGATATACTTCGCGTGAGCCCCGTGCGGTTTCTGTATATATCCGACTCAAGTGAGCACCGAGGCAGGGCTCACTTCCGTTTACAGCCCCCCTGAGCCGGCTGTGGAAATTACCCATTCCTCTGGCGGGGGCCGGGTCTATCCATTTGTGATCATGACTGTCCCCGCTGAATTCCCCACGCACACAAAAAGAAGTGGCACTCATCTTGTTAACCTTCCCTCCCCCCCCCCCCCAATGGGATGATGGGGCTGAGTCAACCCCCAACCAGGATTTGAACTTCCGTGTCCCTCCGATGATTGCCAGCCGCTCGATCTGCCGCTGCTTGAGCCACCCGGAGGGTCCGCGTTTCTTTATTCTTTTGGTTCTGTATATGTACGTGAGTAGTCCACTTGTGTGTGTGTGTGATGGGGAGCCGTGGTGCAGCGGTTAGCGCTGCGCTGCGTTACAAACCCGGCGACCCGAGTTTGATTCCCGCTCACGGCCACCAACGCCGATTACGATTATCTGAACAGGTCCTGGGCATCCCCTAGGTCGACTCAGCCTCAAATGAGTACCTGGTGCGGTGTGTAAACAAACAGACAAAGGCGGCCGGGCGTGGTGTTGGCCACCCACCCCCTCGTGTGCTGTGCCGGCCTTCATCGGTGCTCGTCAAAAGCGCTTACCCCAACAGTCTGTTACAACTAAACGGGGGATCTTTGTGTGGTGTGTTTGTGTGTGTATGGATACGTGTGGTCGTTTTGAGTTTGTGTTTACAGAATGTTCTTGTCTTGGCCTTGGTACACAGAGCGTTATTTCTCTACAGACCTAAGCGGCGAATCCAACTGGCAAAGCAGCTATTGTGACTTTAGCCCCGTTTTGGTGGTGAATGGCGACTGTTGTATGTGTGTGAGTGTGTCTGTGTGTGAGTGTGTCTGTGTGTGTGCGAGTGTGTCTGTGTGTGTGAGTGTGTCTGTGTGTGTGTGCGTGTGTGCGTGTGCTGGAGCACAAGTGGGTAGACGGTGGGCACCCTGGGGGAGGTTGCACGCCCGTGTTTTCTTTCTGAGCGTGCGCGTTCTGTTCCTGTGCATTATGCATGCGTGTCCGCGTTGCATAATTTATAATACTTGGTCGCTGACGCGAGGGCAGGCAGCTGTTTTGCTGCTGCCGCGTGTGGGTTTGGGGCGGTGAGGGGTGAGGGGATGAGTTTGGTGAGTTTGGCGAGAGGGGTCAGTGAAAGGGGGTGGAGAGGGGTGAGTGGGTTGGTGGGTGGGCGAGTAATTGGGTGAGCCAGTGAGTGAGTATATGGATCAGTGGGTGGATAAGTGAGTAGGTGAGTGAGCGGATTAGTGAGTCGGTGGGTGAGTGGCGTGGGTGGGTAAGTGGCCGGGTGAGTAGGTAAGTAAGTGGGTGGGTGAGTGAGTGGGTTAGTAGGTGAGTGAGTGAGCGAGTTTGGTGACTGTAGGTGAGTGGATGAGCGAGTGGGTTATTGGGTGAGTGAGTCGAGAGAGTTTGGTGACTGTGGGTGAGTGGTTAAGCGAGTGGATTATTGGGTGACTGAGTTGAGCGAGTAGTTGACTGTGGGTGAGTGGATGAGCGAGTGGGTTATTGGGTGAGTGAGTTGAGCGAGTTTGACTGTGGGTGAGTGGATGAGCGAGTTGGTTATTGGGTGAGTGAGTTGAGCGAGTTGGTGACTGTGGGTAAGTTGGTAAGTAAGTGTGTGGGTGATTGAGCGAGTTGGTGACTGTAGGTGAGTGGATGAGCGAGTGGGTTATTGGGTGAGTAGAGCGAGTTGGGTGACTGTGGGTGAGTGGATGAGCGAGTGGGTTATTGGGTGAGTGACTTGAGCGAGTTCGGTGACTGTTGGTGAGTGGATGAGCTAGTGGGTTATTGGGTGAGTAGAGCGAGTTGGGTGACTGTGGGTGAGTGGATGAGCGAGTGGGTTATTGGGTGAGTTGAGTGAGTTTGGTGACTGTGAGTTGGTAAGTAAGTGGGTGGGTGATTGAGTGAGCGAGTTTGGTGACTGTGGGTGAGTGTATGAGCGAGTGGGTTATTGGGTGAGTGAGTTGAGCGAGTTGGTGACTGTGGGTGAGTGTATGAGCGAGTGGGTTATTGGGTGAGTGAGTTGAGCGAGTTGGTGACTGTGGGTGAGTGGATGAGCGAGTGGGTTATTGGGTGAGTAAGTTGAGCGAGTTGGGTGACTGTGGGTGAGTGGATGAGCGAGTAGGTTAGTGGGTGAGTAGAGCGAGTTGGGTGACTGGGTGAGTGAGTGGGATGGCCGGGTAAGCAGGTGAGCGAGAGGGCGGTGGTGATTGTGGGCAGCCGGGAGTTGATCGTGCCGCCCGCCCTGACCCCAGGTGACCCCGGGCGGTCGAGCGAGCCAGGCCGGGCTGTGCCCCGGGGACGCCATCGTCTCCATCTGCGGGGCGGACGCCGCGGAGCTGACGCACGCCGAGGCGCAAAACAAAATCAAGACGTGCGGCGCAGTCCTGACTCTCCGGATCAACAGGTGATTACGTTTCCCTCCCTCACTCGCTCCCTAACTCTCGCGTGGATGTGAATCGAGTGACGGCTGTCAATCGGCCCCCGAATTGTGAATCCAGCCGCCCGCTTCAGAGCTCAGCTTATCGTGCACACCTCTCGTGACCTCCTCAAGAGAACATCGCTCGAACTGAGTTCACACGGAGACGCACAGACTGCATGGGAGATCCATAGACTCACACGGAGACCCACAGACTACCACAGAGGCCCGTTGATTACCGCAAAGTCGCGTGGGCGGGGTCTCGGCAAGCGTCGTCCCGAGAAACTCCCTCGGCACGACGGGACGGAGCGCGGTGGCTGCTGCTGTGAGCGCCCGGGAGAGGAGTGGGGGGGGAGGTTGTGGCGGGAGCCGGCGTGTGGCGCGTGACGCGGGACGCGGGACGCGTGGCGTGGTTGTTGCGCTCCGCTGCCTGTCTGTTGAATCTTTGCACGCGTGGAATGCAAAGGCGACTTGTCACGTCATGTCTCTGTGTGTGCGTTCGACCTACGCAGGGTTGCCATTGGCCTGTGAGCGCAGGGCTTTTTGTTCGTAGGGCTGTGTGTGTGTAGGGATGTTTGTGTACGAGAAGGAGCGCGGCTGGGCAGTTTCGAGGAGTCGCGCCCTCCAGCAACAACCAAGGGCAGACGAGGAGGAGGGGGGAGTGACGCTCACAACAATGACAGAGCGCCGGGCTGATTAAACGCAGCGAGTTGGCACAGTATCGGGAGTGCAGGTGGTGCATCTGCCAATCATCTCAATCGGTCAACCCATGGCACCTGGGTCTGTTCCTGTGATCTCCTGCTTGCGAGCCTTCCACACTTTCACTATGCCTCAAACTGCGCCTAGCTCACAGCCAACATCAGTGACAATTATCTGAACCGGTCCTGGGCTTACCGTAGGTCGACTCAGCCTTAAAACATATTCCTGCGGAGGGAGCTGGTAGGAAGGTTGGGTTGCTCGGTCAATGGTCAGGGTCAACGGCACCACGTGGTGTATTCCGCAAATATGCCCGACTGTGAGGGCGGGCACAAGCCGGCATGAGTAGGTTACACGTTGAGTTTTATAAGGGCACCACGGGGTGACCAGCCCCTCCCCACCCAGCCCCACCCCTCCCACCCTCCCCACCCAGCCCCACCCCTCCCACCCTCCCCACCCAGCCCCTCCCCACCCTCCCCATCCAGCCCCTCCCCACCCTCCCCTCTCCACCGACCCAGCCCCTCCCCACCCTCCCCTCTTCATCCAGCCCCACCCCTCCCATTTTATCCGGGTGTCCGGATACACGTGGACAGACATCCACAGACATACACAATTAATCCCCTGCCTCCTGTGATAATCCCGGTTGGGCTTCCAGTCCACTACGTTTCCTACCAGTAATGTCCACTAGGAGCGCATTTGTTATATATCCAGGTGTCCGGATACACGTGGACAGACATCCACAGACATACACAATTAATCCCCTGCCTCCTGTGAATTAATCCCGGTTGGGCTTCCAGTCCACTACGTTTCCTACCAGTATGAGTACCTGGTGCAGTGTGTTAACATTGCCACTAGGGAGACAAAGGTGGCCAGGCGTGGTGCTGTCCACCACATCCACTCGTGTGCCATTCGGCTTTTATAGGTGCTACTCGCTAAGAGCACTTGCCCCAACGATCTGTTAAAGGCTATACAGGGGGGGGGGGATCTTTATCTTTGTGGTGCCACAAGGAGTATGTCATCATGTTTATGTCGTGTGTGGGTACAGACCGTATTGCTCATGGAGCAGCTATGTGCTCACAGAACATACAGACGTTAGCACCTGCAATGCACGCGCAACTGATGAGCTACTCAGCTGCGTGAAATTTGGAATAGATGCAATAAACACACCCGAGGAACAATGGCTGTGCAAATGTAATGAGTGGTGGTAAACCCTTGCCTGGTCTTGTACGTAGGTCTCGGCCGTTCCCGCTGGGCTAATTGGCGTTGCTGGTGGTGGTACAGGAATGCGTGCAAAGGGAGGGGGGGAAGAGTTGTTTTCAACAATGATAATACAAAAACAACAACAACGGTGTTTGTTTGCCTACGACGGACGGCGCTCGGGAGACACGGGCCCCCCCCCCCCCCACCACTGCAAGGGTTACGTGGCAGACGGAAATGCACAACAATTTGCCGAAAACCCACACTCGCAGGAACAACAATCTACCGAAAACCCACACTCGCAGGAACAACAATTTACCGAAAACCCACAATCGCAGGAACAATAATCTACCGAAAACCCACACTCACAGGAACAAAAATCTACTGAAAACCCACACTCGCAGGCACAACAATCTACCGAAAACCCACACTCGCAGGAACAACAATTTACAGAAAACCCACACGCGCAGGAACAATAATCTATCGAAAACCCACATTCACAGGAACAACAATCTACTGAAAACCCACACTCGCAGGCTGAACAATCTACCGAAAACCCACACTCGCAGGCACAACAATCTACTGAAAACCTACACTGGCAGGAACAACAATCTACTGAAAACCCACACTCGCAGGCACAACAATCTACCAAAAACCCACACCTGCAGGAACAAGAATCTACCGAAAACCCACACTCGCAGGCACAACAATCTATCGAAAACCCACACTCGCAAGCACAACAATCTACCAAAAACCCACACTCGCAGGCACAACAATCTACCAAAAACCCACACTCACAGGAACAACAATCTACCAAAAACCCACACTCACAGGAACAACAATCTACCGAAAACCCACACTCACAGGCACAACAATCTACCAAAAACGCACACTCGCAGGAACAACGATCTACCGAAAACCCACACTCGCAGGCACAACAATCTACTGAAAACCTACACTAGCAGGAACAACAACCTACCGATAACCCACACTCGCAGGAACAACAATCTACCGAAAATCTACACTCGCAGGCACAACAATCTACTGAAAACCCACACTCGCAGGAACAACAATCTACCGAAAATGCACACTCGCAGGAACAACAATCTACCGAAAACCCACACTCGCAGGCACAACAATCTACCAAAACCCATACTCGCAGGCACAACAATCTACCGAAAACCCACACTCACAGGAACAACAATCTACCGAAAACCCACACTCGCAGGCACAACAATCTACCGAAAACCCACACTCGCAGGAACAATAATCTACCAAAAACCCACACTAGCAGGCACAACAATCTACCGAAAACCCACACTAGCAGGCACAACAATCTACCGAAAACCCACACTATCAGGCACAACAATCTACCGAAAACCCACACTCGCAGGCAAAACAATCTACCGAAAACCCACACTCGCAGGGACAACAATTTACAGAAAACCCACACTCGCAGGCACAACAATCTACTGAAAACCTACACTAGCAGGAACAACAACCTACCGATAACCCACACTCGCAGGAACAACAATCTACCGAAAACCTACACTCGCAGGCACAACAATCTACTGAATACCCATACTCGCAGGAACAATAATCTACCGAAAACGCACACTCGCAGGAACAACAATCTACCGAAAACCCACCCTCGCAAGCACAACAATCTACCAAAAACCCACACTCGCAAGCACAACAATCTACCGAAAACCCACACTCACAGGAACAACAATCTACTGAAAACCCACACTCGCAGGCAAAACAATCTACCGAAAACCCACACTCGCAGGGACAACAATTTACAGAAAACCCACACTCGCAGGCACAACAATCTACTGAAAACCTACACTAGCAGGAACAACAACCTACCGATAACCCACACTCGCAGGCACAACAATCTACCGAAAACCCACACTCGCAGGCAAAACAATCTACCGAAAACCCACACTCGCAGGGACAACAATTTACAGAAAACCCACACTCGCAGGCACAACAATCTACTGAAAACCTACACTAGCAGGAACAACAACCTACCGATAACCCACACTCGCAGGAACAACAATCTACCGAAAACCTACACTCGCAGGCACAACAATCTACTGAATACCCATACTCGCAGGAACAATAATCTACCGAAAACCCACCCTCGCAGGCACAACAATCTACCAAAAACCCACACTCGCAGGCACAACAATCTACCGAAAACCCACACTCACAGGAACAACAATCCACTGAAAACCCACACTCGCAGGCACAACAATCTACCGAAAACCCACACTCGCAGGAACAATAATCTACCGAAAACCCACACTAGCAGGCACAACAATCTACCAAAAACCCACACTAGCAGGGACAACAATCTACCGAAAACCCACACTAGCAGGCACAACAATCTACCGAAAACCCACACTCGCAGGCACAACAATCTACTGAAAACCCACACTCGCAGGAACAATAATCTACCGAAAACCCACACTGGCAGGAACAATAATCTACCGAAAACCCACACTCACAGGGACAAAAATTTACAGAAAACCCACACTCGCAGGAACAACAATCTACCGAAAACCCACACTCGCAGGCACAACAATCTACCAAAAACCCACACTCGCAGGAACAACAATCTACCGAAAACCCACACTCGCAGGAACAACAATCTACCGAAAACCCACACTCGCAGGAACAATAATCTACCAAAAACCCACACTCGCAGGCACAACAATCTACTGAAAACCCACACTCGCAGGCACAACAATCTACCAAAAACCCACACTCGCAGGCACAACAATCTACCGAAAACCCGCACTCGCAGGAACAATACTCTACCGAAAACCCACACTAGCAGGCACAACAATCTACCGAAAACCCACACTCGCAGGCAAAACAATCTACCGAAAACCCACACTCGCAGGGACAACAATTTACAGAAAACCCACACTCGCAGGCACAACAATCTACTGAAAACCTACACTAGCAGGAACAACAACCTACCGATAACCCACACTCGCAGGAACAACAATCTACCGAAAACCTACACTCGCAGGCACAACAATCTACTGAATACCCATACTCGCAGGAACAATAATCTACCGAAAACGCACACTCGCAGGAACAACAATCTACCGAAAACCCACCCTCGCAAGCACAACAATCTACCAAAACCCACACTCGCAAGCACAACAATCTACCGAAAACCCACACTCACAGGAACAACAATCTACTGAAAACCCACACTCGCAGGCAAAACAATCTACCGAAAACCCACACTCGCAGGGACAACAATTTACAGAAAACCCACACTCGCAGGCACAACAATCTACCGAAAACCCACACTCGCAGGCAAAACAATCTACCGAAAACCCACACTCGCAGGGACAACAATTTACAGAAAACCCACACTCGCAGGCACAACAATCTACTGAAAACCTACACTAGCAGGAACAACAACCTACCGATAACCCACACTCGCAGGAACAACAATCTACCGAAAACCTACACTCGCAGGCACAACAATCTACTGAATACCCATACTCGCAGGAACAATAATCTACCGAAAACCCACCCTCGCAGGCACAACAATCTACCAAAAACCCACACTCGCAGGCACAACAATCTACCGAAAACCCACACTCACAGGAACAACAATCCACTGAAAACCCACACTCGCAGGCACAACAATCTACTGAAAACCCACACTCGCAGGCACAACAATCTACCAAAAACCCACACTCGCAGGCACAACAATCTACCGAAAACCCGCACTCGCAGGAACAATACTCTACCGAAAACCCACACTAGCAGGCACAACAATCTACCGAAAACCCACACTCGCAGGCAAAACAATCTACCGAAAACCCACACTCGCAGGGACAACAATTTACAGAAAACCCACACTCGCAGGCACAACAATCTACTGAAAACCTACACTAGCAGGAACAACAACCTACCGATAACCCACACTCGCAGGAACAACAATCTACCGAAAACCTACACTCGCAGGCACAACAATCTACTGAATACCCATACTCGCAGGAACAATAATCTACCGAAAACGCACACTCGCAGGAACAACAATCTACCGAAAACCCACCCTCGCAAGCACAACAATCTACCAAAACCCACACTCGCAAGCACAACAATCTACCGAAAACCCACACTCACAGGAACAACAATCTACTGAAAACCCACACTCGCAGGCAAAACAATCTACCGAAAACCCACACTCGCAGGGACAACAATTTACAGAAAACCCACACTCGCAGGCACAACAATCTACCGAAAACCCACACTCGCAGGCAAAACAATCTACCGAAAACCCACACTCGCAGGGACAACAATTTACAGAAAACCCACACTCGCAGGCACAACAATCTACTGAAAACCTACACTAGCAGGAACAACAACCTACCGATAACCCACACTCGCAGGAACAACAATCTACCGAAAACCTACACTCGCAGGCACAACAATCTACTGAATACCCATACTCGCAGGAACAATAATCTACCGAAAACCCACCCTCGCAGGCACAACAATCTACCAAAAACCCACACTCGCAGGCACAACAATCTACCGAAAACCCACACTCACAGGAACAACAATCCACTGAAAACCCACACTCGCAGGCACAACAATCTACCGAAAACCCACACTCGCAGGAACAATAATCTACCGAAAACCCACACTAGCAGGCACAACAATCTACCAAAAACCCACACTAGCAGGGACAACAATCTACCGAAAACCCACACTAGCAGGCACAACAATCTACCGAAAACCCACACTCGCAGGCACAACAATCTACTGAAAACCCACACTCGCAGGAACAATAATCTACCGAAAACCCACACTGGCAGGAACAATAATCTACCGAAAACCCACACTCACAGGGACAAAAATTTACAGAAAACCCACACTCGCAGGAACAACAATCTACCGAAAACCCACACTCGCAGGCACAACAATCTACCAAAAACCCACACTCGCAGGAACAACAATCTACCGAAAACCCACACTCGCAGGAACAACAATCTACCGAAAACCCACACTCGCAGGAACAATAATCTACCAAAAACCCACACTCGCAGGCACAACAATCTACTGAAAACCCACACTCGCAGGCACAACAATCTACCGAAAACCCACACTCGCAGGCACAACAATCTACCGAAAACCCGCACTCGCAGGAACAATACTCTACCGAAAACCCACACTAGCAGGCACAACAATCTACCGAAAACCCACACTAGCAGGCACAACAAACTACCGAAAACCCACACTAGCAGGCACAACAATCTACTGAAAACCCACACTAGCAAGCACAACAATCTACTGAAAACCCACACTAGCAAGCACAACAATCTACTGAAAACCCACACTCGCAGGAACAACAATCTACCGAAAATGCACACTCGCAGGAACAACAATCTACCGAAAACCCACACTCGCAGGCACAACAATCTACCAAAACCCACACTCGCAGGCACAACAATCTACCGAAAACCCACACTCACAGGAACAACAATCTACCGAAAACCCACACTCGCAGGCACAACAATCTACCGAAAACCCACACTCGCAGGAACAATAATCTACCAAAAACCCACACTAGCAGGCACAACAATCTACCGAAAACCCACACTAGCAGGCACAACAATCTACCGAAAACCCACACTATCAGGCACAACAATCTACCGAAAACCCACACTCGCAGGCAAAACAATCTACCGAAAACCCACACTCGCAGGGACAACAATTTACAGAAAACCCACACTCGCAGGCACAACAATCTACTGAAAACCTACACTAGCAGGAACAACAACCTACCGATAACCCACACTCGCAGGAACAACAATCTACCGAAAACCCACACTCGCAGGCAAAACAATCTACCGAAAACCCACACTCGCAGGGACAACAATTTACAGAAAACCTACACTCGCAGGCACAACAATCTACTGAATACCCATACTCGCAGGAACAATAATCTACCGAAAACGCACACTCGCAGGAACAACAATCTACCGAAAACCCACCCTCGCAAGCACAACAATCTACCAAAAACCCACACTCGCAGGCACAACAATCTACCGAAAACCCACACTCACAGGAACAACAATCTACTGAAAACCCACACTCGCAGGCAAAACAATCTACCGAAAACCCACACTCGCAGGGACAACAATTTACAGAAAACCCACACTCGTAGGCACAACAATCTACTGAAAACCTACACTAGCAGGAACAACAACCTACCGATAACCCACACTCGCAGGCACAACAATCTACCGAAAACCCACACTCGCAGGCAAAACAATCTACTGAAAACCCACACTCGCAGGGACAACAATTTACAGAAAACCCACACTCGCAGGCACAACAATCTACTGAAAACCTACACTAGCAGGAACAACAACCTACCGATAACCCACACTCGCAGGAACAACAATCTACCGAAAACCTACACTCGCAGGCACAACAATCTACTGAATACCCATACTCGCAGGAACAATAATCTACCGAAAACCCACCCTCGCAGGCACAACAATCTACCAAAAACCCACACTCGCAGGCACAACAATCTACCGAAAACCCACACTCACAGGAACAACAATCCACTGAAAACCCACACTCGCAGGCACAACATTCTACCGAAAACCCACACTCGCAGGAACAATAATCTACCGAAAACCCACACTAGCAGGCACAACAATCTACCAAAAACCCACACTAGCAGGCACAACAATCTACCGAAAACCCACACTAGCAGGCACAACAATCTACCGAAAACCCACACTCGCAGGCACAACAATCTACTGAAAACCCACACTCGCAGGAACAATAATCTACCGAAAACCCACACTGGCAGGAACAATAATCTACCGAAAACCCACACTCACAGGGACAAAAATTTACAGAAAACCCACACTCGCAGGCGCAACAATCTACCGAAAACCCACACTCGCAGGCACAACAATCTACCAAAAACCCACACTCGCAGGAACAACAATCTACCGAAAACCCACACTCGCAGGAACAACAATCTACCGAAAACCCACACTCGCAGGAACAATAATCTACCAAAAACCCACACTCGCAGGCACAACAATCTACTGAAAACCCACACTCGCAGGCACAACAATCTACCGAAAACCCACACTCGCAGGCACAACAATCTACCGAAAACCCGCACTCGCAGGAACAATACTCTACCGAAAACCCACACTAGCAGGCACAACAATCTACCGAAAACCCACACTAGCAGGCACAACAAACTACCGAAAACCCACACTAGCAGGCACAACAATCTACTGAAAACCCACACTAGCAAGCACAACAATCTACTGAAAACCCACACTCGCAGGCACAACAATCTACCAAAAACCCACACTCGCAGGAACAATAATCTACCGAAAACCCACACTCACAGGAACAACAATTTACTGAAAACCCACACTCGCAGGAACAACAATCTACCGAAAACCCACACTCGCAGGCACAACAATCTACCGAAAACCCACACTTGCAGGAACAACAATTTACAGAAAACCCACACTCACAAGCACAACAATCTACCGAAAACCCACACTCGCAGGAACAATAATCTACCGAAAACCCACACTAGCAGGAACAATAATCTACCGAAAACCCACACTAGCAGGCACAACAATCTACCAAAAACCCACACCTGAAGGAACAAGAATCTACCGAAAACCCACACTTGCAGGAACAACAATCTACCGAAAACCCACGCTTGCAGGCACAACAGTCTACTGAAAACCCACACGCGCAGGCACAACAATCTACCAAAAACCCACACCTGCAGGAACAAGAATCTACCGAAAACCCACACTCACAGGAACAACAATCTACCGAAAACCCACACTAGCAAGCTCAACAATCTACTGAAAACCCACACTCGCAGGCACAACAATCTACTGAAAACCCACACTCGCAGGAACAATAATCTACCGAAAACCCACACTCACAGGAACAACAATTTACTGAAAACCCACACTCGCAGGAACAACAATCTACCGAAAACCCACACGCGCAGGCACAACAATCTACCGAAAACCCACACTAGCAGGCACAACAATCTACCAAAAACCCACACCTGAAGGAACAAGAATCTACCGAAAACCCACACTTGCAGGAACAACAATCTACCGAAAACCCACGCTTGCAGGCACAACAGTCTACTGAAAACCCACACGCGCAGGCACAACAATCTACCAAAAACCCACACCTGCAGGAACAAGAATCTACCGAAAACCCACACTCACAGGAACAACAATCTACCGAAAACCCACACTAGCAAGCTCAACAATCTACTGAAAACCCACACTCGCAGGCACAACAATCTACTGAAAACCCACACTCGCAGGAACAATAATCTACCGAAAACCCACACTCACAGGAACAACAATTTACTGAAAACCCACACTCGCAGGAACAACAATCTACCGAAAACCCACACGCGCAGGCACAACAATCTACCGAAAACCCACACTTGCAGGAACAACAATTTACAGAAAACCCACACTCACAAGCACAACAATCTACCGAAAACCCACACTCGCAGGAACAATAATCTACCGAAAACCCACACTAGCAGGAACAATAATCTACCGAAAACCCACACTAGCAGGCACAACAATCTACCAAAAACCCACACCTGCAGGAACAAGAATCTACCGAAAACCCACACTTGCAGGAACAACAATCTACCGAAAACCCACGCTTGCAGGCACAACAATATACCGAAAACCCACACTCGCAGGCACAACAATCTATCGAAAACCCACACTCGCAGGCACAACAATCTACCGAAAACCCACACTCGCAGGAACAACAATCTACCGAAAACCCACACTTGCAGGCACAACAATCTACTGAAAACCCACACTCGCAGGAGCAACAATCTACCGAAAACCCCCACTTGCAGGAACAACAATCTACCGAAAACCCACACTCGCAGGAACAAAAATCTACCGAAAACCCACACTCGCAGGAACAACAGCAGCAGCAAGAGCGCTTTTACACTCACACGCCACGCACTACAAGCAAAGACAAAGAGAGCCCCCCTACCCCCCCACCCTTCCCCCCCCCTCCACCCTGTATCCATAACAGACTGTTGTTGGTTGCAAGTGCTGTTAGCGAGTAGCAGCACCTGTGAAGGCCAATGCGGCGCACGAAGAATGTTCTGGCCAGCACCCAGTTTACCCATGTTCACACACTGCTCCAGGTAACCTGTCGGAAGGCTGAATTGACCTGGAGGAATCCCTGACATCACTCGCTATGCTATTAACCGTGGCCTGGAGTTTAACTTGGGTCGCCAGGTTCGTAGAGCGATGTTACCGCAAACCGCTACGCCGCTGCCCTCCGTATGAAAAACACAAAGACACACAACACCATACAGAGATATCACATGCCCTCAGTGCAACGTTAGTGAGGCACATATTTCACGTTGTGTATCTGTGTGTCCAGTATTAGTGAGGCACGTGTTTCACGTTATGTGTCCAGTGTTAGTCAGGCACGTATTTCATTTTGTGTATTTGTGTGTCCAGTATTAGTGAGGCACGTGTTTGCACGTTGTGTGTCCAGTGTTAGTAAGACACGTGTTTCATGTTGTGTATCCAGTGTTAGTAAGACACGTGTTTGCACGTTGTGTGTTTTGTATCTGCACGGTCTCCATACCACACGAGCCCTGCGTTCCCCACTGAGACCTTGATGCCCTCTCCCAAGAGAGAGGGCATCAAGGTCTCAGGCGTGGGGGGGGGGGGTCGGGGTGAGGATCTGCGCCTCCCTCCCCCCCTGCACTCCCCCCCCCCCCCTCCCCGGACTAGCTCCGCGCTCGCTTCCATCGCGGGGCCCCCACCGGTTCCCCGGACCGGTCGCGCGTGCCGCGCACCACCAGGCCCAGACAGGTGCCCAGGCCTGTCCCCCCGTGGAAGCATTCCCCTCGCCCGCGGGCGACTCCGTTACCACGAATATTTATTTTGTTTGGATTCAGCGATCGTCTCTCCCACTCTCTCTCTCCCACTCTCTCTCTCCCACTCTCTCTCTCCCACTCTCTCTCTCCCACTCTCTCTCTCCCACTCTCTCTCTCCCACTCTCCCACTCTCTCTCTCCCACTCTCTCTCCCACTCTCTCTCCCACTCTCTCTCTCCCACTCTCTCTCTCTCTCCCACTCTCTCTCTCTCCCACTCTCTCTCTCCCACTCTCTCTCTCCCACTCTCTCTCTCCCACTCTCTCTCTCCCACTCTCTCTCTCTCTCCCACTCTCTCTCTCTCTCCCACTCTCTCTCTCCCACTCTCTCTCTCCCACTCTCTCTCTCCCACTCTCTCTCTCCCACTCTCTCTCTCTCCCACTCTCTCTCTCTCCCACTCTCTCTCTCTCCCACTCTCTCTCTCTCCCGCCTCATTTCGACTCGTGCATCACACTTGGACCATGGGCGCCACGGTGGCGAGGTGTTGACTACCTTGCCTGGTTCGCAGGAGGTTGTGGGTTCGAACCCGACCCTGATGTCTGTTGTACATTTAGAGTTTGAATGCCTCTCTTTCTCCCCATGGTCGCGTGGATTTTTATCCAGAACCTCCGGTTTTTACCCTCCGCGTTTAGAGTGTTTGGCTGCCATACCTGTTCACGTGACGATAAGCGACTTCGTTGGGTTATCATTTGTCGCTTCTGAAAAAGAGCTATGCAGCTCAGCGGGCCCTTACCCTGGTAAAAATAACAAAATGAAAAATAAATAAACATCTCGGCTTGTTGTCCGACGAAAAATACATACTCAAAGAACCCCACGCTAAACGTGTTCTGACTTACCTGGACGTTTTCCATCACGTCAGACTGTGCCTTGGCACCCGAACGGTGTGATGCTTTGATGCACGTGCCTGGAGTTTTTCACTTCATTGTTGGACAGGGACTCCTCTACTTACGGACACTCGACTTACGAACTTTCAGAGATACGAACAAACCTGGTCTATATGTCCAGTTGCCTGTTCGGACCGAGAGTCGTAAGTTCAACCGCCGCGCAATAGATGGTGGTGGTGGCATCTACATCTGCAGAACGTGAAGAACCAGTGGCATCTACATCTGTACAACATGAAGAACCAGTGGCATCTACATCTGCAGATGTGAAGAACCATTGGCATCTACATCTCCAGGAGATTATACAACTTTTAAAGCAATTTCCCGTGTTAAGTGCACATGCTATACAACACGTTTGGAATGGACAGGAGTAAAGTTGGGACTTACAAACAAACGACTTACGAACAGCCCGATGGAACCTAACTCGTTCGTAAGTAGAGCAGTCTCTTCGTTCGTTTTTCATTCCCCTTGTCCTGGTGATAGACTCCAGCACTACTACACCATACACTACACCATACACTACATTACTATACACTACTACACCATACACTACATCATACACTATACACTACTATACACTACATCATACACTATACACTACACTATATACGACATTACTATACACTACTACACCATACACTACATCATACACTACTACACTATACACTACATCATACACTATACACTACATCATACACTACATTACTATACACTGCACTATATACTACATTACTATACACTACAGCAGCGTGTTGAGTTGTGGCGGTCCACACCTCGCTCTACCTGTCGACAGACTACAGCACTACTACACTATACACTACATCATACACTATACACTACATCATACACTACGTTACTATACACTACTACACTATACGCTACTATACACTACTACACTATACACTACATCATACACTATACACTACACCATACACTACGTTACTATACACTATTACACTATACACTACTACACTATACACTACACTATACACTACACTACTATACACAGAGTCTAGCTCTTCCTGGGGAATTCCCAGGCCAGCCGAGCGACGCAGTCCCACCAGCAGCAGCAGCGTGCCCTGGGCCGGCCCCGGGGTCTTCGCCCAGTGGGACGTTGCTGCTGCTGCTGCTGCCCGGCGGAGTTCCAGGGGGAGTCTACCGGGTGCCAGAACCACCTCAACTGAAGGAGTCCCTCTACTCCGTTTTTATTTTATTTCTGTCATTTCGGTGACCCAGGTGAGACACACTTAGCAAATGAGACTCCTCCTTGTCCCTTACAGTGCTCACCTGGCGAAACAAAGTAACAATAATAAGCACGCATTTAAACGTCTCTTTTGGGTGAGAAGATAACGTAGCCCATCCACCACGTCCCAAAGCGGCTGCTACGGCCACAGCAGTGCGGCTTCGAGACGAGGATATTTTGACACGGTGCGGGAGAAACTGGAGCTCCGTGGAGGTTTGTGACGACTGGTGCCAGGTCGATGCGAAACTCGGTCTCCCGTGCACGAGGCTCGTGGAAGACTCCCGCCGTGCATTTCCGAGGCAGCCGCGCGCCCTTCCAGCTGCGATGCGACCCGAAGGAGCTGCCGCTTCAGCCGCGGGCGTAGAGGTTGTGGGCCAGGCAGCGCGGCGAGCGAGCCGGTGCGGGCTGCCGCATCCTGCAGGCAGCGTGGCCGCTTAACCCTTCCCTCGCTGTCCGCAGATGTCGTCCTGCAGCTTCCTTCGAGTGGCATGGCGTCACTTTGTCAACCGTGGCAAACGTGCACCGTGCTCGCCAGCACGCGGAATCTAGAAACGCCCCCGGCGCGAAGGCAGAGACGGGCGCGTATATTGTCCTGTTTACGGTCAACGCAGCCCGTGCCACCCCGCGTCACCCCGCGCAGCCTTGCCGGCTTTCAGACCGTCGACCACTCTCAGCAACTCTCAGCAGCGGGCCCTTGGCCGTGTCGGCGCCGCCGTCTCGCCGCTTGCCCAACCCCTCCCGGCGTCTGTGATCATTAACTCGTCCCTCCTAGCGCAGTCGTGCCACTGTCAGCGCGCTCCAGTTTCAGCTTTCTCAAATCTCACCCCAAAAGACAAAGATCTCCCGTATAGCCTGCAACAGACTGTTGGGGCAAGTGCTGTTAGCGAGCACCTACGAAGGCCGGCACGGCACACGAGGGGGTGGGTGGACAACACCACGCCCGGCCGCCTTTGTCTCCCTAGTGGCGATGTTTACACACCGCACCAGGTACTTATTTGAGACTGAGTCGACCTAGGGGAGGCCCAGGACAAAGTTTAGATAATCGTCACTGGGTGTTGGCCGCGAGCGGGAATCGAACTTGGGTCGCCGGGTTCGTAGCGCGGTGCTCACCGCTACACTTACCCCTCCTCACCACCAACACCACCGTCAGCACGACCGCCACGGCAGAGGGCACGTTTGACCTTCGCTGAACGTGCGTGGGCGAGGCCGCTGCACGCTCCTCGGTTACACTTCTCGGTTACACTTCTCGAGATTCCGCCGGTCCGGTTTTTTGTTTTTGACGAGCAGCGAACCCAAGCGGGGGTGCCCATTGTTCCCGGGGACATTCACGCTTCCACCCCATCCCCTCTCGTCAATGGGGACCATTGCGTGCCCCCTCCCCTCCCGCCCCCTCTGCATGACTGCTGCAATCATAACTTTTGAGCGCAGAAATAGCTCCCGGTGGTGGTGACCAGTGCCGGACGAAGCTCGTGCGGGGCCTGTAGCACGTGATGTTATAAAGGGGCCCGAACTTAAAAAAAAGACGTACAAATTAAAACACACGAAATTTTCACTTGCATAGTAAAGTTATTTTATTTTTTCTTTTGCTATACAGCCGGATAATAAGACAAATCGCTAACCTTCAATACCCAGTCGTTCACAAAAGTTGAAGGCGGTATAGTACTATAGTAATAGAGCAAGTGCAGAATAACTGAACCGGGAATTGATAACTTGAAAGCATTTAGCGCGGCGCCCTTGAAAGTGCAGGGCCCATAGCTACTACACGTGTAGCTGTACTACTGTAGTATAGTAAAGTAGCTACTACACGTGTAGCTGTACTACTGTAGTATAGTAAAGTAGCTACTACACGTGTAGTAGCTACTTTTGCTACTGGGATCATCCAGCACTGGTGGTGGTGGGAGGGGGGGGGATAATTGGGGGGTTCGCGTCTTCGCCCCGCGTTAAGAGGATGGGGGGGGGGGGTCAAGGAGAGCGCGTACGACTGTCTCGGCGTCGCCGGGCTGACCCCCCCCCCTCCGCGCCCCCCCCTCCACCCCCCACCTCCGCGTCCCCCTCCCCCCGCCGCCCTCCCCGCCGCGTTGCAACATTCGCCCGGGACGTGACTGTCGGCCGGGGCATTGTCTCTGTGCCGCTAATGGTTCGTTTGTTCGTCCTCCTTGAGACCGGTCGCACAATGTCGGGGTTTGTCTTCCCGATCCCCCCCACCCACCCCCCTACCCACCCCCCCTACCCCCCCACCCCCTACCCCCCCCACTCACCCACCCCCCTACCCCCCCACCCCCCACCCACCCACGGAGCTCCGATTGTGGTGAAGGATTCACGGCAGGCCTGGGACCTGGGCAGAGCCAACTCACCCCTTGCCGCCACCACCACCAGCACCACCAACAGCACCAGCACCACCACTACCAGCACCAGCACCACCAACAGCACCACCACTACCAGCACCACCACCAGCACCACCACGAGCACCACCAACAGCACCAGCACCACCACCAGCACCACCACTACCAGCACCACCGTCAGCACCACCAGCACCACCACCACCAGCACCACCACCAGCACCACCAGCACCACCACTAGCACCACCACCACTAGCACCACCACCACCACACTCCCTCGGCAGAATTCCCCCGACGCGACACCTCCCGCCTGCCGCTCCCACCGGTCACGGCCGAACGTGAAGGGTAACGAAACGCGACGAACGCCGTTGGCTTTCCGTCCGTCCCGCACGTTAATAATGAATGTGCGATACGCGCGTTCATTTAGTTTGTTTGTACTTCCATCGTGCCAACTCGTCATCCCGATGGCGCGCCGGACGTTTGGGCGGCAGCGTTGGCATGATCGTGCAGTTCTGCGCGTGTGGGAACAACAAGAGCTTCACGGCTCATCGGGTTCCACAAGTATAAATATTCTGATTCCCAGTACTGAAAACGTTCTAAATGTTGTTATCCGGGTGAGAGGTCGAGAAATGGGGAGATGAGTCGTCCCTTTGCAAGTGGAGTCGCCTGCATCGCCAGGAGTTATGAAAGCGTTACCGTGACGCGGAGGCAAGGTAGAACAGCGAAGGAAATAAAAAAAATCAGAGAAACAAGATAGTAAAAAAAATCGTTCATGGTAAAAAAAATTGTAGTTTTAGAGACGTGAATGTTGATTTAGTTTTGGGGTGGTGTGGGGGAGATGACCGAACTGGCGTTGAAGCAGACAAGGAGCACGTCACGCTGCGGCTGCGGCTGCAAAGGGAAGTCGCAGCCGCTGACAGCACCAGAGAGTGATAGCACGTAGGAGAGCCACAGCACGTGGGGGAGCCACATCACGTGGGAGAGCCACAGCACGTGGGAGCCACAGCACGTGGGAGAGCCACATCACGTGGGGTAGCCACATCACGTGGGAGAACCACAGCACGTGGGGGAGCCACAGCACGTAGGAGAGCCACAGCATGTGGGAGAGCCACATCACGTGGGAGAGCCACATCACGTGGGAGCCACATCACGTGGGAGAGCCACAGCACGTGGGAGAGCCACATCACGTGGGAGAGCCACATCACGTGGGGGAGCCACAGCACGTGGGGGAGCCACAGCACGTGGGGGAGCCACAGCACGTGGGAGAGCCACAGCACGTGGGAGAGCCACATCACGTGGGGGAGCCACATCACGTGGGGGAGCCACATCACGTGGGGGAGCCACATCACGTGGGGGAGCCACAGCACGTGGGGGAGCCACAGCACGTGGGGGAGCCACAGCACGTGGGGGAGCCACAGCACGTGGGGGAGTGTAAACGACGCAGCTGTACAGGTGGTGTGGGCATCCCTTGGGCTTCCGCAGGGGGTCAGTTCTGCATGGGTAGGGTGAGCGAGATGGGGGGGGGGTAAAGGAGGGGGGTGTGTGAAGGAGGAGGGAGTGGTGGTGAAGGAGGAGGGAGTGGTGGTGAAGGAGGTGGGAGTGGTGGTGAAGGAGGGGGGAGTGGTGGTGAAGGAGGGGGTTGTGGTGGTGAAGGTGAGATGGGGGAGGAGGGGGTTATTAAGAAACTTTGCCGCGCCGTTTTAAAACCCCTGGAGACTGGACGTCTTGTCTGCAAGGTGTCTGCAAGGTGTCTGCAAGATGTCAACTGATGCGTAGCGACCACGCGGTGACACCGTGCACACACAACAAAGCCAAAGATCCCCCGTGTAGCCTTAACAGACTTTTGAGGCAAGTGCTATTAAGCGAGCACCTATGAATGCCGGAACGGCACACGATGGGATGGGTGGCCAGCACCACGCCTGACCGCCTTTGTCTCCCCAGTCGCGATGTTTACGCACCGCACCAGGCGCTCATTTGAGGCTGAGTAGACCTAGAGGATGCCCAGGACCGGTTCAGGTAATTGTCACTGCTGTTGGCCGTGAGCGGGAATTGATCTCGGGTGGCTGGGTTCGTAACGCAGCGTAGCGCTAACCGCTGCACCACCGCTCCCCACAGGCACACATACACACACGGCGACCAGGTAACGACAGTTGTACACACACACACAACTTGTATATTCAAATGCAGACACGTATGCACTGACACATACCCCTCCACACGCACAGCGGACGTGTAATGACACGCGTACACACACTGTTGTGAGTTCGTACTGCACAATCACAATGAACACGCTGCAGTCGATCATCGATTATCCAGCTGCTTCCAATATTATCCGGCGGTCCCGGAGCCGATTCGGTGAAACCGGCAAACCCACTCTGAAGGCTGTATCGGTCGCGTGGTTGCGCGCTTGACAAAAAACGTGTCCTATCTTTGATTTCAGTGTCAAATAAATACGGCACATTATACACTGCACAATTTCATGACTAATAACTGCAGTAATACAAAATAACTGAAAATAAACACGGTGCGATACGGCGAAAAGTTGCGTCGTGATTCGGCGTTCGCCGGAGCCACGCGGTCTGAAGGTTTCACCACCGGTCGGGCGATGTCCCAACACAAGCACGCTTGTTGGGACAAGAGAGCAAAGTCGTGTTCCGTACGGCACCACGTGACGCAGAGTCTTCCAGATTGGAGTGGCTATCCGACGTTTTTGAAAAATCCGCCGCACCCTCCCGCCCCCAATAATATAAATGATGATAATAATAATAGGGTTTTCCCCCTTTTTTCTGCAACAAAACTGAAACCTTTTTTCAAGGATTCATGTTTGCATTAACCACAATACATGCAGTCAAAATGCAAACTTCATCTGGTGCTCGACCAGATGACGCCAAATGACGCCAAAAGGCGTCATCCGGTCGAGCACCAATTGGGTCGAGGCTCAAAAGAAAGCCGTCCCTTGGTGTGGACCAATCAGTTTCAAGGACAATGCCACATATATTATCATAGTATGTTTTTTGTTTGCATTTTGACTGCAGGTATTGTGGTTCATACAGACATGAATCCTTGTAAAAAGGTTTCAGTTTTGTTTTCAGAAAAAAGGGGGGAAACCCTATTATTACATTTTGGTACTGGCAAAGGAGGTCTAATGATGGTAATTGATTATCTACTGTAATTATATTATATATTATAATTATACACAACATATTATATATACAAATATATTACAGAAAATTGTATATAACTATAATCATTATAGAACAAATATGCTATTTAAATAATGATTTCGTGCTTATCCGGCGTTTTTGAGTTATAATTATACATAATGATATATAATTGTATATATCTGGTGATGTTGCTGCTTCTGCGTTGGAAGCACTGCACAAGCAACCACGCAACTCTCACGTTCCGTATCAACAACACACTGTGGCCTTTAGAGGCGTGGACTCTATTAACGATTAAATATTTTTATGTTACCAGGTGTAGGCCCCCCTGGTCTGTAGCGCTCTTTTTGAGAAGCGGCCTGGCTGTCACAAATGATAGCTCTATTAAGTGGATTATCACGTGGAAACGTATACCGGCCAAACACTCTAAACGCACGTGAATTCTAAATGTGGAGGGGAAAACCGGAGGACCCGGAGATTCATCCACACGACCACGGGGAGAGAGAGAGAGAGACGCAAACTCCAAATTTACAGCAGCAGGCGTCAGCGTCGGGATCGAAGCTACGAACTCCTGCACACCACCGTGGCCTCTCTGTGTGCTGTGAAGGAGGCCGTTACACGCACGTCACGCTGCCTTCTCTGCTGAAGGCCATCGGGCGTGAGCGACGAATGTGTCGAGTTGTTCGTGTCCGGTGATGATGCCGCTCGGGGAGTTGTTGGTTCCGGGTCGCGTATCCGGCGGAGCAACTTTGCACCTCCCCGTGGCTGAGCGACCGCGGGCAGGAGTGGGAAGGCGGCAGCTGACGGCAATTGCCCAAGCTCTGTAGTCCTCTGTGTCTTGAGCTATTGTTGTCAGTCAATAACTAAAGCATTGATGAGTGGCAGCGCGCCTGTGGTGCGGGTGCCGTACTCGTAACGAGTCTCAATGTGCTCTGTGTGCGCTTGCTTTGTTCCAGACCGGAAACGCCTCCAACCTCACCGGCACTCGCCATCAACGGCAAGGTACGAGCAGCCAGCCTCACCCAGCCTCACCCAGCCTCACCCACCATCACCTCACCCTGCCATCACCTCACCCAGCCATCACCCACCATCACCTCACCCACCATCACCTCACCCACCATCACCTCACCCTGCCATCACCTCACCCTGCCATCACCTCACCCTGCCATCACCTCACCCAGCCTCACCCTGCCTCACCCAGCCTCACCCAGCCTCACCCACCATCACCTCACCCAGCCATCACTCAGTATCACCCAGCCTCACCTCACCCAGGCTCACCCTGCCATCACCCAGCCTCACCCAGCCTCACCCAGCCTCACCTCAACACTGGTTTCACGTGAAGCAATATAATACATGCAGAGTCAGACTTGCTTAAACCAGTATTTGTTTAAGCAAGCCTGACTCTGCTGATGAGATATTGAATGTCAAGTTTGTATCAAACTGTTGCTGAGTTCAAGAAAACTCCCAGAAGGCCATATGGCCGATGTAGGATGTGTAAAAAGACGATTTTTTTTTTATGCATTTAATTTTTTTTAAAGTAAAAGATTTGTGAAGAAGACCGATTCGTCTGCCTATTTGTTCTGGTGCTTATATGTCCTCCACAACGACGCCAGCGGTTATTTTCGTGTTCGTGAAAGTCGGTCATGAATGGCTGCCCCCACCTCGCTCGCGTCTTGTTTTATGGAGATTTTGGGGGCGAAAAGCGACAAACGTGCCGAGCGCTGCCCCCCTCGAATGCTTGGGCAGGGGGCGGGGGGCTTGAGGGGGGAGCGGAGGAGTTCTCTGGATCGCTGCCGTATAGAAAACACAAAAAACAAAAACAGGCCGTTGAGCAAAAACTTCCCGCGAGACTCGGCCATGGCTTTCCTGGCCAAAACAATCGCGCGGCTGCTCGCCGCTCAGCGCGCCGATATCCACAACGCTGACCGCTCAGAATGTGCGTTAACCCTTCGTGGTGCGAATGTAAATGCTCTTTTCTCTTTTGTAAACAAAACGAACAGCCCCGACGCCTACCTCCACTAAGCCCGCTGTGACCACGTGACCTTCCATGACCTTTCATGACCTCGCCACTGCCTTCTTCGTCGCCGTCTCTGCCATCGGTGCTTCACATCGCGCCGTTTCCTCGTGGCTCGGTGCCAGCCCCGCCCCCCCTCGCCCCCCCTCGCCCCCCCCCCCGCCCCCCCTCGCCCCCCCCCGCCCCCCCCTCGCCCCCCCCCCGCCCCCCCTCTCCCCGTGCCACCACGGGAGCGCCTTCCCGCTCGTAGGCGGGGAGGGCAGCACCCGCGGTGGTCGTAGGCGCGCGTCATCGTGAGCGAGCGCTCACTCGCTGCACGGAGGCCGTCTGCGTGCCGGCGAGGACGCGGCAAGCGACACGCGCACGAGGGGGTGGGGGGAGGGGCGCCTTCCTCTGGGGAGCCATTCTCGGGCGTTCGCGACACCCGAAATAGCCGGCGAGCACGTACCAGAATCGCGGAACAATTGCACTCGTGAAAAATATCCAACAAATGGGGAACTGTGCGATGCAATTTACTCTGCCCAGTGTCGAAACCGGTCAAAGAGTTGGCTCGTGTTGGAACGGACGCCATTGAAATGCTGCGCTCCCAGAAGAACGTGCGGCTGATGGGATGCGTGTAAAGAAAACTACAAATATTTGCGTGTAGGGGACAGATATGGGGATGTGAGAGGTTATTATCGACCGCTTATCTATTGGGTGGACACGCAGTGGTCACGACAAAGCGGGCGAGCGCCAACAGCCGAGCGGCGATGGGAGGGAGAAGCTCACAAATAGCTCCAATTCCTCGGCGTTGACGCGCCCGTGGAACTGGTGAGACCGGTGCGTTGCGTCGGCTCCCCCGTCACGTGCCCAGCACGCGGTGAACCGCGACCTGCTCCAGCAGGCAGCAGCAGCAGGCAGCAGGCAGCAGCAGACAGCAGTAGCCAGCAGCAGGCAGCAGGCAGCAGCAGCAGCAGGCAGCAGCAGGCAGCAGCAGCAGACAGGCAGCAGCAGCAGACAGGCAGCAGCAGACAGTAACAGACAGCAGCAGACAGCAGCAGCAGCAGACAGGCAGTAGCAGGCAGCAGCAGCAGACAGGCAGCAGACAGGCAACTGGCAGCAGCAGCAGACAGGCAACAGGCAGCAGCAGCAGACAGGCAGCAGCAGCGGTTGCCTCCACAGGACGATGCGGGGGAGAGAGGGGGGGGGGCAGCGGAGACAACGCTCGGGGTTGACTTGCAGAGGCAAATCCCTCCCAGCACCACCACCACCGTCGTGGTCGTCGTCGTCTTTCTCCCCCGCCTCACCATCCACGCACTTACACGTGATAATAATAATCACCTTGCTTCCCTCGGTTCAGCTGTACGAGTAGCCAGCGGTGGGGGGGGGTGTTGGGGGGTTCCGTCGTTGAAGCGATGGAGTTTACAGGCGTCAGATTACCGGAACGGACGCCGGAGGTCACGGTGGTGGACGCAAGAGAGGGCGGTGCGCATCGAGGGTCAAACCGCTGCTGATCTCCGTAGCCACTGGAGGCCAAGCCGATTTTATAAACGTAAAATCATCGTTGCAGCCAGTTCCAGATTCCCTGTCGATCCTGCCGCCGACTTTGTATTTTACCCAGGCAAGAGCCCCACTGAGCTGTGTAGGTGGCTCAACGGAGTGGCGGCTTTATCATCATCATCATCAACCTCGTCGTGTGGACATTTATAGCAGCAGCAAAATTCTCTAAACGCGTGGTGATGTTGATTTTAAATGTACAGCAGGCGTCGGGGTCGGGATCGAACCCACGACCTCCTGCATACCAGGCGAGGTAGTCAACTATCCCAAGGCGCTACCACCACTGCCGTTCGACCAAGACTTTGCCGCATCGGCCGTTGTGGGTTTGGCGAAGGGGGGGAGCGGTCGCAGTAGCCGTTCAGATATCGCTCACCGGCCAACGATGCGTGGGCTGTGCGCCGTGATGCTCCGGGCGCGATGTCATTCCTGAGGATGACCACAGAGGATTCAAGTTCGACGCGACAAATGCAGTTGCGTCGGCGCCCGTAACTTAAAAAATGAAAAGTTCTCATTTTTGGGAAGTGCGGGGAAAATATTTCCATGACGTTGGGGTTTTTTATGTCCATGGACATCGGCGACATAGGATTGAAAACTGAAAATGAAACCAATATTTCGATTTAAAGCTTTCGTGACTGCAATGATTCATCTTCTTTGGTTCTTTCGGTAAAGTCACGTAGAATGAGAATAAAATAATAAATTGATAAAATAAAATAACACAATAATATTCTCACGACGTTTCGGCCACAACACAAGCGGCCTTCATCAGGTGAAGGGGGCGAGACTGTCTGGTAGGACAGCGCTGGACAGTCTCGCCCCCTTCACCTGATGAAGGCCGCTTGTGTTGTGGCCGAAACGTCGTGAGAATATTATTGTGTTATTTTATTTTATCAATTTATTATTTTATTCTCATTCTACGTGACTTTACCGAAAGAACCAAAGAAGATGAAACCAATATTATTCATAATAAACGTTTTTGGGTTAGATCGCGTAAGTATAAATGTGTCGTAACCCTCCGCCACCCGACACAGCCTGTAAGGTTTGTCATGTAAACAACGCGCCACTTAGTTACTACTTCTGCCCACCGCTGTGTTGGAGAGCAAATCCACAACATTTACAATCTGAGTAGTACGACGTTTCGCTGGTAATTACATCCAGCGTCATCGGGCGATTTGCCAGAATCGTGAAGCCATCCACCTGCTTCCGCTCTTACATTGAGCAGCAGCAGCAGCAGGACGACGTCACGGAACCCATCAGGTTTCCGAAATCAGAGGCAGAAGAGGGGAGGGAGGGTTATTGTAATTATATAATAGATTAGTACTTTAATTAGTTTGTGTTTACTCTATAAGGAATTGTAAGATGTCTTCTTCTTCCACGCATTCGTCCAACTCACGTGGGGTGTTCCGCTGTCCTTGCCAACCTTCTCCACGCTGCCCTGTCCTGCGCCATCTCCTCGGGCCACTGTGTCCCATCGCCCACCGCATCGCCCACCGCATCACACCACATCACACCACATCACCCACCACATCGCCCACCACATCACCCACCGCATCACACCACATCGCCCACCACATCGCCCACCACACCACCCACCACATCGCCCACCACATCGCCCACCACATCACCCACCACATCACCCACCACATCGCCCACCACATCACCCACCACATCACCCACCACATCACACCACATCACCCACCCAATCGCCCACCACATCGCCCACCACATCGCCCACCACATCGCCCACCACATCACCCACCACATCACACCACGTCACCCACCACATCACACCACATCGCCCACCACATCGCCCACCACACCACCCACCACATCGCCCACCACATCGCCCACCACATCACCCACCACATCACCCACCACATCGCCCACCACATCACCCACCACATCACCCACCACATCACACCACATCACCCACCCAATCGCCCACCACATCGCCCACCACATCGCCCACCACATCGCCCACCACATCACCCACCACATCACACCACGTCACCCACCACATCACACCACATCGCCCACCACATCACACCACATCGCCCACCACATCACACCACATCGCCCACCACATCGGAGCACATCGCCCACCACATCACCCACCACACCACCCACCACATCACACCACATCGCCCACCACATCACCCACCACATCACACCACATCACCCACCACATCGCCCACCACATCGCCCACCACATCGCCCACCACATCGCCCACCACACCACCCACCACCCACCACATCACCCACCACATCACCCACCACATCACCCACCATATCGCCCACCACATCGCCCACCACATCGCCCACCACATCACCCACCACATCACCCACCACATCGCCCACCACATCGCCCACCACATCGCCCACCACATCGCCCACCACACCACCCACCACACCACCCACCACATCACACCACATCGCCCACCACATCACCCACCACATCACACCACATCACCCACCACATCACCCACCACATCGCCCACCACATCGCCCACCACATCACCCACCACATCACACCACATCACCCACCACATCACCCACCACACCACCCACCACATCACACCACATCGCCCACCACATCGCCCACCGCATCACACCACATCGCCCACCGCATCACACCACATCACACCACATCGCCCACCACATCGCCCACCACATCGCCCACCACATCACCCACCACATCACCCACCACACCACCCACCACATCACCCACCACATCACCCACCACACCACATACCGCATCACACCACATCACACCACATCGCCCACCACATCGCCCACCACATCACCCACCACATCACACCACATCACACCACATCGCCCACCACATCACCCACCACATCACACCACATCACCCACCACATCACCCACCACATCACACCACATCACCCACCACATCACCCACCACACCACATACCGCATCACACCACATCACACCACATCGCCCACCACATCGCCCACCACATTTTCGTCCGCCTTCCTCTCGATCTGCTCATCTTACAATTACTTAATGATACGCTTCCAGGCCGCACTAAGCCTGCAGCTGTCATAGCAGTCCTTCCCCTAGTCCCCACCACCCCCTCCTCCCCCCCCCCCCCAAATGGGGTCAGTGGGCAGCACTCCATGAAGCAATTGGTGTAGCAAGCCGGCCTGGTGTCGAGTGGTCATGGGAGCGCAGCAGCAGGCCCTCCGAGCGTCGTTAGGCGTGTGTGTGTTGAGCCTGTGTGTGTTGTGTGTGTTGAGTGTGTGTGTGTTGTGTGTGTGTTGAGTGTGTGTGTGTTGTGTGTGTTGAGTGTGTGTGTGTTGAGTATGTGTGTTGAGCGTGTGTATGTGTTGTGTGTGTGTGTTGAGCATGTGTGTGTGCATTGAGTGTGTCAAGCGTGTGTGTGTGTGTTGAGTGTGTGTTGAGCGTGTGTGTATTAAGCGTGTGTATGTGTGTTGAGTGTGTGTGTGTTGAGCGTGTGTGTGTGTGCATTGAGTGTGTCAAGCGTGTGTGTGTTGAGTGTGTGTTGAGCGTGTGTATGTGTGTTGAGTGTGAGTGTGTGTGTTGAGCGTGTGTGTGTGCATTGAGTGTGTGTGTGTGTCACCGTGTATCGTTTAAAAACCCGGCGACCCGAGTTCCATTCCTGCTCGCGGCCAGCACCAGTGACGATTATCCGACCTGGTCCTGGGCCTCCCCGAGGTGAACTCCGCCTCCTGCCGACTGTCTGCGAAGGCTCCCCACGGGGGTAATCTTTGTCTTTGTGCCCTCAGGACCGAAGCTACCCTGGAAGCCCCGTGTCGCCCTTCTCCCCATTCGCCGGAGATAACTACAGCCGGCCGACCCCGAGACGCCCGTAAGTAGTGCACACCCACGTGCACACGCGTGCACACGCGCACACTCACGCATACACTCACGCACACACTCACGCATACACTCAGGCATACACTCACGCATACACTCAGGCATACACTCACGCATACACTCAGGCATACACTCACGCATACACTCACGCATACGCGCACACACGCGCACTTGCACCTCCGATTAGCACGGTTGGCTACGTGCCGTGCGAAATAAGTTCAACATTTACCATTCGAGTACGGTGGCGTTTCGCCAGTAATCACAACAACAACCAGCATCATCATCATCAGGCGGCAGCCACAGAGTTGTGGAGACATCCTAGTCCCGTTTCGGTCTGAAGTAGACGGGGTGAATGTGATGTTGTCACTTGTGAGCCAATCACGTGCACATGTTGTTGTGGGTTCACTCTCCAACACACAACCGGTTAGTGCTGTACTGGTAACGAATTGGCACGTATTGTTTACGTGACAGACATTACTAATTGGCTTTGTCGGGTGGGGGCGGGTTTAACGACAACACGTTTATGTTTATGCCATCTAACCCAAAACACCTCTAGTATGGATATTGGTCGCGAAAGCCCACTTTGTTATGCATACTGTACACATACTTGCACGTACGCGCGCACTGTCTCGCACTCCCAGCCACCACGTTACCCAACAAAGCGCTCGTCTGGCCAGATTGAGGGGACCGCATGGGCATGGCAAGTGGCTCGAAAGGAGATGAAAGAGATCTAGAGCCGAGTGGAATTGCCCGGTGGTCGGTACCGGTGGTGTTGACATCGGCATCTTTTTGTCCCGGAGCCGTTGGCCCAAAGTGGCTTTTTTTGGAAGCACGTGGGGTGACATGTGCTGCAGCACTGATATTCAGATATCATTTTTTTAAATCTCCAAATCACGCATGATAGCAAAGGTGACCTTTTTTTTTTAATGAGAATCTCATGAATTAGGTACCATGGTGTTTGAGAATGTCGTTTTGTATCGGGGAGTGGGTGGGGGAACGAGAGAACGGTTATTGAGAGAATCCGTTCCGCGCACCAAACTCTCTGCCCACGATCTATCCGACTCGGTCGCCTTCAATTATCTCCCCCCCCATCGGTACGCATGACACCCTGTTGCTGGGTTGTCACCGTAAGTCCCCGACACCCTGTTGCTGGGTTGTCACCGCAAGTCCCCGACACCCTGTTGCTGGGTTGTCACCGCAAGTCCCCGACACCCTGTTGCTGGGTTGTGACTGTAAGTCCCCGACACCCTGTTGCTGGGTTGTCACCGCAAGTCCCCGACACCCTGTTGCTGGGTTGTGACTGTAAGTCCCCGACACCCTGTTGCTGGGTTGTCACCGCAAGTCCCCGACACCCTGTTGCTGGGTTGTGACTGTAAGTCCCCGACACCCTGTTGCTGGGTTGTCACCGCAAGTCCCCGACACCCTGTTGCTGGGTTGTCACCGCAAGTCCCCGACACCCTGTTGCTGGGTTGTGACTGTAAGTCCCCGACACCCTGTTGCTGGGTTGTGACTGTAAGTCCCCGACACCCTGTTGCTGGGTTGTCACCGTAAGTCCCCGACACCCTGTTGCTGGGTTGTCACCGCAAGTCCCCGACACCCTGTTGCTGGGTTGTCACCGTAAGTCCCTGACACCCTGTTGCTGGGTTGTCACCGCAAGTCTCCGACACCCTGTTGCTGGGTTGTCACCGTAAGTCCCTGACACCCTGTTGCTGGGTTGTCACCGCAAGTCCCCGACACCCTGTTGCTGGGTTGTGACTGTAAGTCCCCGACACCCTGTTGCTGGGTTGTCACCGCAAGTCCCCGACACCCTGTTGCTGGGTTGTGACTGTAAGTCCCCGACACCCTGTTGCTGGGTTGTCACCGCAAGTCCCCGACACCCTGTTGCTGGGTTGTCACCGTAAGTCCCTGACACCCTGTTGCTGGGTTGTCACCGCAAGTCCCCGACACCCTGTTGCTGGGTTGTCACCGTAAGTCCCCGACACCCTGTTGCTGGGTTGTCACCGCAAGTCCCCGACACCCTGTTGCTGGGTTGTCACCGTAAGTCCCTGACACCCTGTTGCTGGGTTGTGACCGTAAGTCCCCGACACCCTGTTGCTGGGTTGTGACCGTAAGTCCCCGACACCCTGTTGCTGGGTTGTCACCGCAAGTCCGGCCAGGCGGCACGGTGGCTGAGCGAGCGGCTTACGATCGGGGGATGTTCGCGAAGTTCAAATCCTGGTCACGGGCGGACCCGACTCGGCCTGTCGTCTATCTGGGGGTCGATAAAATTGGGGCCACCTCACGGTTGAAGGCTACAGTGGGTTGTTCTACGGACAGACTCGCCCCCGTCATAGGAATAGGGAATTTACACCACTGGCTCAGTGGGACATAAGCACCGCCTCAATGCTCATCCGAGCAGGAAATCACTTTGACCTGTTATGACAAGCGGTTGTGGTGGCGGTGGTGATGGTGGTGGTGGTGGTGTTGGTGGTGGTTGCGGTATGCAGGGTGAGACTGAGCAGCGTGGACCGCGACTCGGAGCTCTACAAACTGCAGGAGGAGAACCGCCGGTCGGGCCAAGTGCCCAAGCAGTCGGGCTTCTTCCACAGGCTGCAGGGCATGCTGGGTAACGTCGCACGATCCCATCACACACAGCAGCACCGCTGGGCATCCCAGCACCTGTTTGTTGGCACGATTGTGCCGTTTTGGAATTTTTGCTGCTGCTGTTAAAAGTGTTTTTCGTTTGACGGGGTGGGAGTCGCCCACACTCCACCCCACCGCACGCGCCCTGTCACTCGACCCGTCACTCGACCCGTCAATCGACTCACCATGCTGTCGCACTGCTGGGTGTACGGAGGTGGCTGGAGTGGCGGGGGGGAGGGTGGCGGGGGTGGGGGGGCTGTGGGGAGCGGTGGTGTAGCGGTTAGCGCTACGCTGAGCTACGAACCTGGCGACTCGAGTTCAATTCCCGCTCACGGCCAACACCGGTGACGATTATTTGAACCGGTCCTGGGCCTTTCCTATGTCGCTTCAACCTCAAATGAATACCTGGTGCGATGTGTAAACATCACCACTGGAGAGACAAAGACGGCCGGGCGTGGTGCTGGCCACCCACCCCCTCGTGTGCCGTGCCGGCCTTCGTAGGTGCTCGCTAACAGCACTTGCCCCAACAGTCTGTTGCAGGCTATATGGGAGATCTTTGTCTTTGGGGGTGAGATTTGAGAAAGCTGAAACTGGAGTGCGCTGACCGTTGCACCACTGCGGTAGGAGGGACGAGTTAATGATCACAGACGCCCGGCGGGGTTGGGCAAGCGGCGAGACGGCGGCCAGCGATAGGAATTAGCATTCTACGTAATCACGAGAGATTTGTCAAGGAGAATATGAGTGACGGGGTGAATATAAGCAGACAGGAAATGTACTCTTTGGTTTTTTCGGTAAAGTCACGTAGATAAACTAAAAAGCTCTAACAGATAGGTGAAAACCCTCCCCGTAGAGGTAATTAATTCTAGATTTGAAGCTTCGTGACTTTACCGAAAAAAACAAAAAGTATGAATCCTTGCAGTCACGAAAGCTTCAAATCTAGACAGGAAATGCTTTAAGTGTTGCACAAATAAAAGTAAAACACTCATTTATAAATAACATTTAGGATTATTGGGCCCTCCACCCATCCTAAAAGTAGAATGGCAACTTTTTGAAGTAGTTTATTTGGTTTGTTTGTGGACCCGGTGCCTACAGAAGTTTATATTTCAATAGAAATTCGACGTCAGATTTCAGACTCAAAATCTAAATGGGGGATTGCCCCACTGACGCAGTCCCTGACAGCTCCACTCGCGTCGCTTTGTGTTACAGACGACAGCTCGGAGGGCAAGGGGAGCGCGGGAGAGGCGGACACACAGAACAGACACACCTGACGCACCAGTACACACAGCACAGACACACCTGACGCACCAGTACACACAGCACAGACACACCTGACGCACCAGTACACACAGCACAGACACACCTGACACACCTGACGCACCAGTACACCCAGCACAGACACACCTGACGCACCAGTACACACAGCACAGACACACCTGACGCACCAGTACACACAGCACAGACACACCTGACGCACCAGTACACACAGCACAGACACACCTGACGCACCAGTACACACAGCACAGACACACCTGACGCACCAGTACACACAGCACAGACACACCTGATGCACCAGTACACACAGCACAGACACACCTGACGCACCAGTACACACAGCACAGACACACCTGACGCACCAGTACACCCAGCACAGACACACTTGACGCACCAGTACACACAGCACAGACACACCTGACGCACCAGTACACCCAGCACAGACACACCTGACGCACCAGTACACACAGCACAGACACACCTGACACACCTGACGCACCAGTACACCCAGCACAGACACACCTGACGCACCAGTACACAGCACAGACACACCTGACACACCTGACGCACCAGTACACACAGCACAGACACACCTGACACACCTGACGCACCAGTACACACAGCACAGACACACCCGACGCACCAGTACACGCAGCACAGACAACGCGATCCTGCGTGCACGCCCATGCAGGGATCAGGACGCCTGTCCATACCCTCGCTGACTCTAGGGGGCAACCCTATCACGCGCACACACACGCACACAGGCACGCACACAGGCACGGATACATACACACAGGCACGCATACATACACACAGGCACACATACATACACACAGGCACGGATACATACACACAGGCACGGATACAGACACAGGCACGCATACATACACACAGGCACGCATACATACACACAGGCACGCATACATACACACAGGCACGGATACAGACACAGGCACGGATACAGACACAGGCACGCATACATACACACAGGGACGCATACATACACACAGGCACGGATACAGACACAGGCACGGATACAGACACAGGCACGCATACATACACGCAGGCACGCATACATACACACAGGCACGCATACATACACACAGGCACGCATACATACACACAGGCACGCATACATACACACAGGCACGCATACATACACACAGGCACGCATACATACACACAGGCACGCATACATACACACAGGCACGGATACAGACACAGGCACGCATACATACACACAGGCACGCATACATACACACAGGCACGCATACATACACACAGGCACGGATACAGACACAGGCACGCATACATACACACAGGCACGGATACAGACACAGGCACGCATACATACACACAGGCACGGATACACACACACAGGCACCCGCGTGTGCACGGATGCACGCTGACGCGGCGGCAATGCGAGGCCACTCGCCGCGTGAGGAGGAGAAGGAGGAGGCGGAGGAGGCGGATGAGGAGCACGAATCCCGTTCGTCCACTCGCGCGTGTAGTCGCGACGCCGGCGATGCAGTCGGCGCGAAGAGAGAGAGCGGGGAGAGAGTGAGAGGGAGCGAGAGAGAGTGGGAGAGGGAGAGATGTTTAACATTTTATCTATAATTCGACTAAAAAAAAAACTAACATAGTAAGGAGATGAGCAATGTACAAAAAGATCTGCACACACAATCAACACGTGACTTTTCCACAAGACAAGTTTTTTTTTCTGAGAGAGGGGGTTTGACTTGCTCTGGAGAGAAGGCAAAACTTTCAGTCGTCAATTGCTTTGTTGCACTTTGCAGCCCAAGTATCTACCGAGGGATGGCCAATTCACAACACGTTTTAAAACGTCATTATCATTCCCCGAACAATGTACTTAAAGATGTTTGTCGTTCCGCTTTTAACTCAAAAAAACCGAAGTACAAGGATAAGCGATTGTGCACCCAGCAGCCCTCCCGTGCACAAAGCTGCGGTTGTGAGAGCACCAAAGCTTATTGCGAATTATTTGGCTCTTTCGGTAAAGTCACGTCGATAGGTTACAAAGCAACTACGAAACGTCAGCGGTTTTTTGTCATTTTTTTTCCTATCTACGTGACTTTACCGAAACACCAAAGAATATGAATTCCTGCAGCCACGAAAGCTTCAAGTCAAGCTTATTGTATGTTGTAGTGACGCTGTATATACGTTGGACTTCTTTCGCACCGTACATAGCCAACCGTGATCATCGTACGCGAAACACATTCCAGGACAAGACTTATAAGCTGTAATGGAAAACGAGCGAATCATGCAGTTGTCATCACGTATGTCCGCTCAAATGGTTCCTGGCAATGTTTATCCACCACAATGTTAAGGAGGACAATTAAGAAAAGTTAATCTGCCGATTGACTTAAAATTACAACACTCAGAAGTTCAAGTGTCTTCTAAGTCAGTAACCCAAATAATTTGCATACAAGCTTTAATTACTCTAAGCTCTAAGATCAACCAACCATTGTACCATAGACTCCGTGACTGAATTTGATTGCAATGAGGCTGCATTTGCCATTCGCCCATTTCTGCAGGAAAACCATCTTGCATGGGGCAATATAATTGAATCTGGCTACAGATTTCATAAGAGTAAACTGCACAAATGGTTGTGTTAATGGCATCAAGACATATACATTTTAAATGCAATCCTGATAACCCCTAAAGCCAGTGCATGCCACATGTCATGTAGGGAAACCAAACCATCAAAGATATCACAACAATATTAAACTTCCTGTTTGTATAAATATGATTTGACAGACATTCAGCTCCATGCTTCTTAGAACTGCTGTGTAACACGTAGATACATATTGGCACTGATTGTATTTTATTATGCGGATTGTCAATAGTTGTGAGTGAATGCATTCGTATGCAGTGCATTCAAACGTGATCATAGGCTGCAGGAATTATAATGGGTTCAGCCCTCGTTTTTAATGACTAAAAAGTCACACGCCTGTTGGTCCAAATATTTTTAATGCGATAGGAAATTGTTCGGGACGTTAACAGCAGAAGCAAAATTACGCTAAGGTGAGCGTTCTAAAGGAGGGAACATTATTGAATTGCGATATCGCCAAGACAGTTGTGATGCATGCAGACCCTGTGTGTGTGTGTGGCATGTACTGTCAGTCGACATCGCAGATGCCCTCCAGGACATTAAGAATGTTTCTGCGCACTTAGTCGCTTGATCCACCTCAAGTCGATCCTCCTCCAGGTCCTTGCTCATCACCGGACCGAGTCGCTGCTCGGGCCGCCGCTGCCATCTGCCCCCCCCCCCCCGTGTGAGAGAGACGACGACGAATGTGAGACGCGAGGGTGTATCGTGTGAATGCCGGGTAACGTGAGCGCGCGGTGGTCACGTGAGATGACAGCCCTTTATAAAATACCTGACGTGCAAATGTCGCTTCGTTAGCCAGTACGAGTAAAGGAATGAGGAGAATTTGAAGGTCACATTTCGGTAAAAGTTGTATGTTCCCCCCTCTCCGTCATCTTGCGGCGGCGTCGTAGGTCGCCAAGTCCAACCGCGATCACTAAAGTAACCACCACAGTGCGGCAGTCGTGTTACTCCGTGCGCTTAGTGACCGTAGCATTGTGATGTTATTATGATGGTGTGGCGTCTATGTATTGTTGCACGCTGCGTGTGGTGTCTTATCCGTGCGCGTGACACAACACGTGACGCATCGCACGTGACGCGTCACGTGTGATGTGTGGCACATCGCGCGTCACGTGTCACATCACGTGATGCATCGCGCGCGACGCATGACATCACATCGCGCGTGACGCGTCGCGCCTCGTGCGTTGCGTTGTGCGATGTCGGAGCGCTCGTCACGGACCCCTGTACACCCCTCCCCTCCGTCCCCCCCCCCAACGATGACGCTCACACACAGATACACACACAGACACACACAGATACACACACACAGACACACAGATACACAGACACAGATACACACAGACACAGATACACAGACACACACAGATACACAGACACACACAGATACACAGACACACAGATACACACACAGACACACAGATACACACACAGATACACAGACACACAGATACACACACACAGATACACACACACATGGACAGGAGCAGGTCGACAGCCGGCTGGCAATAGGCTGGGGCCCAGCATAACAACGGCACACGGAGTAGACGGAGAGAAGGGACAACGAGAAATCTGAGAGGCCGCGTCGGACTGTTGCCACCTGTCCGGTCAAGACCCTGCCAGTAGTCGGGGAATTGGCTCTTGTCGTGTTTGGGTCGCAGCAGGAATTGATTTGTCCTGATATCTGGCACCGGTGTTTGTGGCGGTTGTTCTGTTGACCTTGTATCACAGTCTATCACGCACAGCTGACTAAGATCATGTCGGGCTGTGGTCTGCGGAGGTGGTGGCCACCCCACACAAATCTGGACCGCTGTGAATGTCGAAACCAGATCTGCTGACAAGACACTGAATTCCGAGACCATTGCGGCGTCTGCGTGTGTTGAACCAGTGCCGATAACATCACGTACTCCGCTGGGAAGATCATCGTGGGCTTATGGGATGTGTTAAAAAACAAAAACACTTTTATTATTTACGTTTAGAGACGGATATATGGCAAGGGGTATTTCCCGCTTGCCTTGTTTGCAACTGGGCCCTGTTGAGGCTGCGGCAGGGCATTAGCGAGGCCAACACGTGCGGGGTTGTCAACGCATTTTATTTATAGATCTGTTTTATATATACAAGTGGAGACCTGTGAACAGGTCGCACCCACCCCCTGCGAGGCACTGCAACTGCACACCTGAGCGGGGACTCCTGACCACCTGTCCCCAGAGACTGCCCGCTTCCTCCCCAAAGAGCTCCCTCGAGTTGACCGGGGTCACCCAGGTCACCGGGGGGGGGGGGGTAATGTACGGCGTTGTATGGAGCCGCGAGGGCTGGGAGACACTGGATGGGGTCGATTTAATGTTGTTTGATCGGGTGACAACTTACCTCCAGAGAGCGGGATGGTCCGACTTGGCAACGGTGACCTTGCTCGGTCAAAACTCCAAAAGCGACGACGAAGTAAGGCCGCAGTGCAGGACGATTGTGAGAAATAAGAATCGGGAATGGGAGCCAGTTGAGGTGGTTCTGGCGCCCAGCAAGGATGCCCCCCCGGTAGACTCCCCCTGGAACTCTGCCGGGCAGCAGCAGCAGCAACCTCCCACTGGGCAAAGACCCCGGGGCCGGCCCAGGACACGCTGCTGCTGCTGGTGGTGGTGGGACTGCGTTGCTCGGCTGGCCTGGGGATGCCTGGGAATTGCCCAGGAAGAGCTAGAATCTGTGTATAGTAGTGTATTGTGTAGTGTATAGTGTAGTAGTGTATAGTAGTGTAGTGTATAGCAGTGGTGTATAGTGTATGATGAAGTGTAGTGTGTAGTATATAGTGTAGTGTATAGTAACGTAGTGTATGGTGTAGTGTATAGTGTAGTAGTGTATGGTGTAGTGTATAGAGTGTAGTGTATAGTAGTGTATAGTGTAGTAGTGTATTGTATGATGTAGTGTATAGTGTAGTAGTGTATAGTGTATTGAATGATGTAGTGTATAGTAGTGTAGTAGTGTATAGTGTATTGAATGATGTAGTGTATAGTGTAGTAGTGCTGGAGTTTGTCGCCAGGGAAAGGGAGGCCCCGACCACCACGGCTCAACGCGCTGCTGCCGCCGCGACCCTCACCAGGACAGGCGGATTGAGAAACAGGAGTTGTGTATAAGTTGTTCAAACACCAAATAGAAACCCTTATCAAGGAATCAAGTAGTGCCTTAACCAGGCGTACTCGTGGCTAACATGCAAACAAACACGTGGCTCTGATGACAAATGACGCATTGTCTTTGAAACTGATTGGCCTACAGCAGAGACAGGAGCCTTCTCTGTGGCCGTGTCTCACCACCAGTGTCAGGCCAGAGAACGACGCCACAAGGCGAGCAGCACCAAGACAATGCCACACGTGTCAGAGCATTTATAGCGCGGGGTGAGCAGCTGCATCATGGGATACCGTTTTGCCAGTATGAAAAGGAATAGAAAAAAAAGAATAGGAGTGCATCATTACATATATGTTGAAAATTAAGAGCAAAAAAGCCACCGAATCGGAGCAAAAACTTAAATCGACGTTAAATTAATTTCCTGTAACGAAAGTTGGCTCAGACAAATTTACTTTAAAAAAAAACGGAGTAGAATCATGTTTAAGGAAATGTAGCGAATGTGTTTGTGGTGATTATTGCACTCGTCTGTAAACAGAGGACGCGAGTCCTCGGGGTGGACGCGGCTGTGGCGATGACGCCGTGGCCCCATATGACGCCTGGCAGGATGACACCACGAGACCGTGACACCACGAGACCACGCCACTCCTTGGTCACTGAGTGACTTGTCCACTCAGTGACGGGGCCACTCAGTAACGGGGCCACTCGGTGACGGGGCCACTCAGTGACTCATCACTGCGTGACTCGGTGACTTGGCCAATCGGTGACTCTGCCACTCTGTGACGGGGCTACTCAGTGACTCGTCCACTCAGTGACTTAGCCAGTCAGACACTTGGCTACGGTGACTCGGCCACTGGGTGTCCGCGCCACCTGCTGCCCGAGTCGTGCGCCACCCCCACGCAGGGTTCACCTGAAGCTGCCCTTCCTGCTCACCTTTAACTGGAGACGAACCCCTTTCCCGTTTCGAGACGTCTGAAAGTTATGGGGTCATGGTGTCCCGATCACCGCCGAATCTCGGAAACGCGCGAGCAGTTTCAGCGTTACATTTTATTTTAGAGAGGCCTCACATCAGCGGTTCTGTTGTTTTTACAAAGACGTCGTTACTCACCGCAGAGAACTGTAGCGACACGACCGCCACCGCCTCTCTAAGGTAGCCGGCGCCAACGCTGTGCCACGCCCCCTCCCGCGTGGCCTTTTTCTTCCGATTACATTCCGATGACGTACGTGGTGAATTGGCCACTCAGTGACTGGGCCACTCGGTGACTCAGTCACTCGTTGACTCGGCCACTCGTTGACTCGGCCACTCGTTGACTCGGCCACTCGTTGACTCGGCCACTCGTTGACTTGGCCACTCGTTGACTTGGCCACTCGTTGACTTGGCCACTCAGTGAATGGGCCACTCAGTCCCGCTTAGCCAACACCGGCAGCGTCTCTTGCCCGCTCCCGGTGCGTTAGCCTCGTCATCGTCCGGGTCTTGCCAAGTCGAGTATCAGAATAGGAATCTTCGGGACTGGAGGAATCCGATGAGCTACAAGGGTGGCCACCGGTCCGGGTTTTGGCCCGGACTGTCCCCGGGAAATTGGGCAGACACTCCCGGATTGCCAGGAATTGATTTGTGCCGAAGAGTTTGGTGGGACTCGGGTCAGAAATTTACGACATTTGCACGGCACGGGTTTGATCGGCCTAGGGCTGACTGAGAATGGTGTCCGTCCGGATTTGGCCGACAGTAGAGAATGTGGGGACCCAACCTAACGCCGCACGCAGCAGGGGCGTCAGGGATTGGGGCTATAATCTGGGATCTGAGTTTTTTGTATTTTGCCGTTTATCGCGTGGTTTAACGTTATGATTGGGGGGTTGTGTAGACTGGTGTGTGACTAATGTCTGGTGTGGGGGGGACCCATTGCCTCTCTCTCCGTGGGGTTCGAGAACCGATGGATGCGACCGACGCGTGCGATCGGGGGGGGGGGGGGGTCCTGTCCAGGTCGGGAGTTTTGCTCTCCCACCGCAGTCCGCCTTCCAAACTTACCGATCCTCTCGTTCACACGCTTACACGTCGAGTGAGCGATGTGTTGAGTGGCGGCACCGATGCGGCCTGCACTGTGGCAGGGTGAGAATCCTGGGTCTGTGTAAATGCGCCGCGTGTACAGCTGCGGCAAGTCACCCACGGGGACGTCCTGTTAGTGGCTGATTGTTGTTGATGGTGGTCGTGGTGGGGATGGGTCGGCCGTGCTGAGGCCGTTGAGCCTGCAGGCCGCCCAGGGAATGGGACGCAGAGGGATAGCATCGATAGCGATCGCCTGCGATGTTTGCGACAAAAGCATCGGCGTCCACAAAGACATTTATGTTTTGGTAAAAAAAAATATAATACGCAAACTATATTTTTTATTCTACCAGGCCAGGGCCTCACTGAGCTATTTAGCTCTTGTTTTCAGAAGCGACCTGGTTGTCACAAGTGACAGCTCAACGAAGTGGCTGATCGTCGTCGTGTGGAAATGTATAGCAGCCAAACACTCTAAACGCGTGTTGGTTGTGATTCTAAATGTTGGAGGGAATAGCCGGAGGACCCGGAGAAAACCCCACGGCGAGAGAGAGACACACAGACGTCAGGGTCGGGATCAAACCTCCGACCTATTCTTTGGGTCCTTCGGTAAAGTCACGTAGATAGGTACAAATTAATAAGTCAAGATTTAAACCTCCGACCTCTTGCATATCAGGCGAGGTAATTAACATCTCGTCACACGCAATCTCCAAATATACAGCAGCAGGCGTCAGGGTCGGATGGAGCAATCAAAATATTCAGTCGCAATGGTTATTGGAGGAAATAATAATTAATGGTTATATGTTGTGGGGTTCAATACCCAACGTTAATTTGCATCGATTGCTAATTTAATAAAGACAAATAGAGCAGCACCAGAGACGATGTCTTTGTTTCGGGGGTCAACGCTCGGTCAGGGTCAACGCTTAACCACCGGCGATCTCGCGCCTACTTTTATAGCAGAGCGCCCAGAGTAAACAAAACGAATTGCCCATTTTGAGTGTCAGGTAGAACATTGGAGAGCATTGATACATACCCCGGCGTCGTCACCGGAGCGGTCAGTGTGGGAACGTCGACGGATCTGTCACCGAGACGTCGCCGACGCGATTAGGGGTTTGACCCGCGCACACTTTTAGACCTGGCCGCAGGGAAGAGAGACCTCCGGCACTCGCGAAGACGGTGGCATCCTCTTGACCGGTCTGAGAACTGAACTCGGGAGACCGAGTACGAGTCTCGGTTTTTCACAGCGGTCCCCTTTACTCGCCAAAATAAAAAAATAAAAGCGTAAAAAACTAAATTTGGGCAAGGTAGCGAAGCTCAAACTGCGCTTCGCCAAGACATGTTACCCAGAGGTTGTGCTCGCGGCTCGGGAGTTACGGTTGTGAAAACGATCGGCAAAAAATAACCAGCGATCGACTTCGACATTTGACTTCAACCGAATTGTGAGAGCCGGGCAAGCGGCAGTCGACTCGACCGCCACTTCGATCACCAATTCGCTCATTCGGCACGCGCGCGTGCACGGCAGCAGGACCCACGTGACCGCGCGATCGGTACCACGTGTCCCATGCTCGTTTATCACCGCCCGTCGAGCTGAGCCCGTCACGTTTATTGCCGCAAACGTTCCTGTCTGTGCGGCAAGCCGGCAAAACCATGTTTTGGTGTTTTAAAATGAGATTACCGGTAATACAAAAAAACTATAAATTGTAAGTCGAAGAAGTGCAGGTTGTGTGTGGGTGTACGCGTGTGTGTACGCGTGTGTGTGTACGTGTGTGTACGCGTATGTGTACGTGTGTGTACGTGTGTGTGTGCGCGTGTGTGTGTACGTGTGTGTATGTGTGCGCGCAGTGGGAGCGGTAGTGTAGAGGCTAGCACGCTGCGCTACGAACCCGGTATCCCGAGTACGATTACCGCTCACGGTTAACACCGTCGGTGACGATTATCTGAACTGGTTCTGGGCCTTCCCTAGGTCGACTCAGCCTCAAATGAGTACCTGGTGCAGTGAGTAAAGATCGCCACTAGGGAGACAAAGGCGGCCGGGTGTGGTGTTGGCCACCCACCCCCTGGTGTGCCATACCGGCCTTCATAGGTGCTCGCTCATAGCATTTGCCCCCCAATAGTCTAAGGCTACACGGGGGATCTTCGTGCAGAATTGTGAGGGAGAGAGGGAGGGGAAAGCATTGGCATGGCCGCTCCGTGGTGGTGATGTCGGCTGTCCTGTGCCCCCTCTCGGGGGGGGGGGGGGGAACGTCGACTCGGTGTGGAGGCGTCTCTCCGTGTCTCTCCGCGATGCCCACTTCGCCCCACTGGCACGTGGTTTGGTGTTCTCCTTCCTACGGGAAGCACCGAACGCGAGACACACTTTGTTCCGTCATTTTATTGTCGCAGTCGTTTTTTTAATAACTCGCTTACTCCACTTTAGAGACTGCGGTGAGGACGCACCGCTGTGCACTGGTGTGATGGGAGTGCATGGCGTGAAGTTAGTGGTAGTGTGACGCTAGGTGAGGTGTGACGCTAGGTGTGGTGTGATACTAGTGGTGAGGTGTGACGCTAGGTGTGGTGTGACGAGAGGGCATGGCGTGTGTTAGTGGTAGTGTGACGCTAGGTGATGTGACGCTAGGTGTGGTGTGACGCTAGGTGTGATGTGACGCTAGGTGAGGTGTGACACTAGGTGTGGTATGACGTTAGGTGTGGTGTGACGCTAGGTGTGGTGTGACGCTAGGTGTGGTGTGACGCTAGTGGTGAGGTGTGATGCTAGGTGTGGCGTGACGCTAGTGGTGAGGTGTGACGCTAGTGGTGAGGTGTGACGCTAGGTGAGGTGTGACGCTAGGTGTGGTGTGATGCTAGTGGTGAGGTGTGACGCTAGGTGTGGTTTGACGGGAGGGCATGGCGTGAAGTTAGTGGTAGTGTGACGCTAGGTGTGGTGTGACGCTAGTGGTGTGGTGTGATGCTAGGTGTGGTGTGACGCTAGTGGTGTGGTGTGACGCTAGTGGTGTGGTGTGACGCTAGTGGTGTGGTGTGGCGCTAGTGGTGTGGTGTGACGCTAGGTGAGATACTGATCTACCCTGGTGCCCACTGCCTCTCTCCACCACTGCACAAGTCACGTGACCCCCCCCCCCCAACCAGAAGAGTTGCGCGTCACTCGGCTCACGACACGCCCATCTCCGCTTCACAGCAGCGGTGGCCAATCCACGCAAGCACTGCGTGGCCACTCTGGTGGATCTCGTTCTTCATGTCCTGTAGATGCTGATGCTACCACCGCCATCTGTTGTGTGGCGGTTAAACCTACGATTCTTGGTCCGAACAGAGGCAACTGGACATACGGACAGGTTTGTTCGTATCTATAAAAGTTCATAAGTCGAATGTTCGTAAGTAGAGCATTCCCTGTGCAAACTACACAGCGCCACCTATTGCTAGAAATTATTATACTATTTGGGTCTTTCGGTAAAGTCACAGAGATAGAAAAATAAAAAAAAATCACGACGTTTCGATCGCAACACAAGCAATCGTCTTCAGGTGAAAAAATACAGCAGACCCAAAGAGTATGAATTCCTGCAATCACGAAAGCTTTAAGTCAATAAATTATTATTTTAACGAATTCTTAAGTATGGTGGGAATTTGTATTTGCACGTCGGCCGGAACGGTAGAGTCGTCTGTTTGCGTTTCAGAGATCCACAAAAGACAGATTTTGCGATCCACGAATTGGCCACCACTGCTCTCACGTGAACACGGCCGGCGTCACACCGCGGCCCTGCGCACCTCAGCGCCTCCGGGTTCAGCGCCAGCTTCAATTCCGGGTTCAACATCGGGTTCAACACGGCACCAGGTCAGGAAAGCCTCGAGTCCTCAAGACCCTTTATGTCCGGACGGTCACGACGAGTTACCGCAGTAAGGGGAGGGGGGTGGGTGGGGGGTAACAGTCCCCCATAATTTCTCAATTGACGGATTCGTAATTCTTCAAATTCGGCCCACGACGCCGGCGGCGGCACACACAACCATCGGCCGAATACTCTCCTCCAAATCACGCCGTGGACGTTTAGCGTCCACCGTGGGGGCGGACAACTCGGATGGCTCGGACGCGTTCTCAGAATGGACCAGGGGATCGTATACTCAAAAATATTTGGAGGTACTGGGTGAGCGAGTGAGTGGGTGAATCTGTGAGTGGGTGAGCGAGTGGGTGAGTGGGTGAATAAGCAGGTGAGTGAATTAGCGAGTGGGTGAGTGGATGAATGGGTGAATGAGTGGGTGGGTGAGCGAGTGGGTGAGGGTGTGGGTGGCTGGGTGAGTGGGTGAGGGTGTGGGTGAAGGGGTAAGTGGGTGGCTGGGTGAGCGAGTGGGTGGGTGAAGGGGTGGGTGGCTGGGTGAGTGAGTGGGTGAGGGTGTGGGTGGCTGGGTGAGTGGGTGAGAGTGTGGGTGAAGGGGTGAGTGGGTGGCTGGTTGAGTGAGTGGGTGAAGGGGTGAGTGGGTGGCTGGGTGAGGGTGTAGGCCCCTAGGCACAGTGCCTACTGTGGCCTATTGGAGAACACGGCCCTGCCCGAGACCGCGTGGTGCAAGGCCGTGAAGGCCGAGCCGGTGTGAGCGATCGACCTCTCTCGGGGCGAAGCTCAACACGTGGCCAAGGACAGGAAGAAGTGGAGGCGACTGATCACGGCCTCGTGCCCCCCACCCCCATGCCGCTGGGCAAGGCGCCTGAAGGAGCGGCCCCACGATCTTCCCAGGGCCGCTCCCAGGGCCACTTCACACGGCTAGGGGACGTCGTTGGGAGGTGGTGCGGGGTCGGGGGGGACACCAGCGCACAGAAAACGCGTTCAACATTTGTCCCGCGGTCTGCGATTTCGTAGAGAGACCCTGAACGATCCGTAAAAACGGATCGTGAAGTCACTAGTACATGCAAGTGTCCTGCCTGGATATGCGTTTAGATTATTGCTATAATTGTCCAAATGATAAGCCACTTTGTTGATTTTGAAATATAAGTGAATACCTCAGTGGACTTTGTCTCGTAGGATGGGGATGGTTTAGTTGTATTTGTCTGTTTGGGTGATTCGTTTACCGTTATTTAACTTTGCACTCCTATCGTGTTTGTGTACTGCTTGTTGTTGTTGTGACGTTCTTATTCCGTGCCCTGACAGGACGTCTGTGAAAAAGAGCTTCATAGCTCATCGGATTCCTCCACTATAAATATTCTGATTCTGAGATCGCCAACCCCGTGGGAAGCAGCGGCTGCTCGGAGCTGAACCTCATCACTGCCACTGCCGACGGCCAATCAGCAGCCAGCGAGGTGACCCCATGGCATAGTGGCCACCGTGAAGTGACCCTTGAAACGTGGCTGGCCACGAGGCTTCCGTGTGCTTCGGCAAGTGTGGTTGAGGAGTCGAGTGCGTTCGTGCTATTCATGCTCGAATTCTCCATGGATATTTTTGTAATTAATTTGGTCATTTATTTATGGCATCGGTTGGATGTTTCTACTTTGACAATCGACTCACGAGCGAGTGGTCCTTTGAGATCACACCACTGAAATTTAACTTTGCGATGCTTTTTGTCATCTGAAAAACAAATTAAACTAATTTAAAATTTCACCAGGTAAGGGTCACAGCTCTTTTTCAGAAGCGACCTGGCTGTCACAAATGAGAGCTCAACGAAGTGGCTTATCATCATCGCGTGGACATTTCCAGTAGCCAAACACTCTAAACGCGTGACGTTGATTCTCAATGTGGAGGGAAAAACTGGAGGACCTGGAGAGTATGAGAGAGACACCGCAAACTCCAAATATACAACAGCAGGCCGTCAGGATCGAACCCACGACCTCCTGTGTACCAGGTGAGGTAGTTAACACCTCGCCACCATGGCACCTGGATCCCCGTGCGGTTTATGTGTCACCACAGCGCCCTTATCGACCATCAGTTATGACAAATGCATCTCGAAGCGGACTTCTACCATTTACAGGATGACTCATGTCGTGTTGTACTCGAGCGCCACGGGAGTTTTAGTCAACAACCGAGACAGCCGTGGAATCCACGAGAGAAGCAAACGCTGCTGCTGCTGCGTCTACAACAACAACCACCCCCACTGCTCATCGCTCGAGTGCCTAAACGTCCGAGCGTTTCATCACGAAGCTTCACACGGAGTCTGCAAATTCTCTCACACACACAAAGTCGGCGGGGCATGCAAAATGCGAGTCGGGCCAGCAGCCTGAACGTGTTAAGCTGGTGCGGCTTTTGTTTTTTCTTTTGCGGTGGGAAATTTGTGTCCTCACAAGCAAAGAGAATCACAACGGGCAGCGCGCACGCACGCACTGCACACCCCCAAAG